>NC_072734.1:25022968-25315470 GCF_026930045.1 Uloborus diversus | reverse complement strand
TATGAGAGATTATTCAGGATTGTGCGGTTAAATCTCTCCACCATGCCGTCCGATTGTGGGTGTAGTGGTGTTGTCCTAGTTTTCTCAATTCCGAAAATTTGACATAGGCCCTTAAACACAGCAGAGATGAAATTCCTCCCTTGATCGGAATGAATCTGCAAAGGTGTTCCGTATCTCGAGATCCAATGTTGGACTAGAGTCTCTGCTACGGTGGTAGCTTCTTGATCTGGAATGGGATATGCTTCCGGCCATTTGGTGAAGTAGTCGATGGAAACAAGAATGTATTTGTTCCCATCAGCAGTTCTTGGTAGAGGACCCAGGATGTCGATCCCAATTCGTTCGAAAGGAGCTCCAACGTTGTACAGATGTAGCTTCCCTCTGCTTCTCTTCTTCGGTCCTTTACGAGCAGCACAGGCGTCACAAGAATGGCACCACTTCTCCACGTCATCCTTCGCCTTGCTCCAGAAGAAGCGCTCCCGAACTTTATTGAGGGTTTTCAAGGCACCAAAATGTCCTCCAGTCGCATTACTATGTATTTCTTTCAGAACATCTGAAATCCTTGATCGGGGAAGTAGTAACTGCCACCTAGATGTTTTGCCCTCGTCAGATTCCAATTTCCGGTGTAGCACGCCGTTCCGTAAATGGAGTGAGTTCCATAAAGCCCAGTATCTTTTTGTTGCAGGACTGAAGATGGAAACGTCCTGCCAGCTAGGGCGTCGACTGTCACTTTCCATTAACTCCAAAATTGGTTTTATGTCGGGGTCTTCAAGTTGATCTTTTCGAACTTGGTCGTCACTCCAGGGATCAGGTTCTGATGATATTGGAGTCACTGTCACCTGATAGGCGGTAGGGCTAGTCGTTCCATACTGTTTTTCGATTCGGGAACAATAGTGGCAGTTCTCAGGACAGGGTCTTCTTGATAAAGCGTATTACCGTGAGATAACCCTTTTCGATGCTTAATCTCCATGTCATATTCCTGGAGCCGCTGTATCCATCTGGCTATCTGGCCTTCCGGATTTTTGAAGTTCAAAAGCCAAGTTAATGAGGCATGATCTGTCCGAAGCAGAAATTTTCGGCCGTAGAGGTAATGATGGAAGTGTTCTACAGCTTTCACTATGGCCAGTAACTCCTTTCTGGTGACGCAGTAATTTCGCTTCGACTTTGATAAGCATTTGCTCCAGTAAGCGATGACATGTTCATTTCCGTCAATTTCTTGGGATAAAACAGCTCCGATGCCCTCGTTGCTCGCATCAGTGTCCAGGATAAAGGATTTTTCAGGCTGAGGATAGGCGAGGATAGGTGTTGATGTTAAAGCCTCCTTCAGTCGTAGAAATGCATCTTCGCATTCTTTGGACCATTCAAACTTTTGCTTGCTCTCCGTCAGCTTATGCAAAGGTCGTGCGATGTTGGAAAAACCCTTTACAAACTTCCTGTAGTACGTGCAGAGCCCCAGGAAACTTCGCAGCTGATGGATGTTTTCGGGACGACTCCAACTCCTGACCGCAGATACCTTTTCTGGATCGGTTTGTACACCTTCAGAAGAGATGATGTGACCAAGGTAGTTCACTTCCCGTTGGAACAAATTACATTTGGACGGGCTTAATTTCAAATTGGCTTCCTTAAGCTTTTGCAGCACCTTCCTAAGATTTGCCAGATGTTCTTCGAAACTGCGTCCCACGATGATGATATCGTCTAAGTAGACCAGACAGGATTCGTAGGAAAGTCCTCTTAACACTGTCTCCATAAGACGCTCGAAAGTAGCTGGTGCATTGCAGAGGCCGAAGGGAATCACTTTAAACTGCCATAAGCCTTGTCCAGTTGTAAACGCTGTCTTTTCTCGGTCATCAGGGTGTATCTCAACCTGCCAGTAGCCGCTCTTCAAGTCCAGGGTCGAAAACCACTTGTGTCCGGAAAGAGTGTCCAAGGTGTCGTCTATCCGTGGAAGAGGGTAACTGTCTTTCTTGGTGATTTCATTCAGCCGTCGGTAATCGACACAAAATCTGGTGGAGCCATCTTTCTTTCGGACCAGGACGATGGGAGACGCCCAAGGACTGGATGACGGTTCGATTACATCGTTCTCCTTCATCTCTTTCAGGAGGGTCTCAACCTCTTCCTTCTTGGCGAACGGTAGTCGTCTTGGATGCTGTTTAATAGGGGGGTATTCTCCAGTGTAGATCCTATGCTGCGTTAAATTCGTACGGCCAACATCCTCCGATGTAGATGAAAACAGATGCTTGAAGTCATCCACCAATTGTTCCGCAGCAGTTCTTTGATCTTTCGATAATGGTGCACTCCCAATTGACTTCGATGTCAGGGACTCAGAAGACACAGTCTCGGGGGAATTGATTCTTCTAATGATGCAGTTTACTGGAGTACAAGTTGCTAACACTTCACCTTTCCGGATATTCTTTGGCCTTTCACTCACGTTGGCGACTCTCACAGGAATTACATCCTTAGAAAGGTCCACAAGCGTAGATGCTACCAGCACTCCTTTTAGGTTATTGCTTAGGTTAGGGTATTCAATGAGTCCAAATCGAAAACTATTGCTTTCTTCAAGGGAGCCAGGTATTAATGATTCTGACCTTGAGGGAATCGATAAATCTGTTTGGGCTATTATTTGATGAGCGGATTTTACATCACTTTCTGCAGGGAAAACGGCTATGTCTTCTCTCATCGAGTGCAGCTCATTAGTCTTGAAGTCGAGAGTGAAGTCATATTTCTTCAAAAAGTCCAATCCGAGAATGAAGGGGTCCGTGATATTAGCGACGAATGCCGTATGATGGTAGGTGGCATTCCCAAACACTATTTCCAAGTCCACTTTACCGTCAATCTCGATTTTGTCAACTGTCACAGTCTGGAGACTTACGCGTGGCGATGTCCACAGCAGTTTCAATCCAAATTCACGAGCCACATCTGTCCTAACGATTGTCACATTGGCTCCAGTGTCGACAGACAGTTTGCAAGGATTCCCATTTACATGGGCGTAAATGACAAGTCCATCACTGCCACTACTAGAAGAGGAAATCTGCAGAGCTCTGGTGGTGGTGATTTCCTTCCCTCGCGTAGCTTGGCGAGCCGGACAACTCCTTCGCAGGTGTCCTTCACTACCGCATTTCCAGCACTTCTGCTCTTGTTTCTTTTGGGCTGTTATGCTGCTCAGATGTCTTGCCAAGTCACCGAGTTGTCTCTCGAGTTCAGCGAGGTGGGACGACCTGGAATCAGACTCATCAGATTCCAGAGTTCGGATGAGATGGCGATCCACACGGGTTGCTTGCTGGGCGGCCTCCAACTTCATCGCATACATAACAGCAGAATTCAGGTCTTTGACATCCGCCATCCGTAGAGCTTTCTGGATTTCCGGATCTCGAACCCCGTCGATGTAGTAGTTGAGTGCCAGGTTGTCTCGAACATCCGCAGGGCAGTCGCAAAAAGCAAGATGAGACAGTCTCTCGATGTCCGCCGCAAGCTCTTGCAGGGTTTCCCCAGTTTTCTGGAAACGGGACTTCAACTGGAGTCGGCTGAAATCTTTCTGGCACTTCTCACCGAAGCGAAGCTCCAACGCAGATGTGAGGGCGGCGAAATCCAGACGCTGGCTGTCCGGAAGGGTCTGAAGAATGTCCGCTGCGTCACCTCTCAGGGATGCTGCAAGATGGCAGGCCTTGGTAGCAGAGTCCCATCCGTTCGCTTCCGCCACTATCATGAATTAGGTCTTGTATACCTGCCACGAACTTTTCCCATCAAATGTGGCCAGTTTAATGGACGGTCGAGCAACAGATGTGGGAGCGCCAAACTGTACAGAGCTGCTTTCCGCGGTCGCCAATCTCCTTTCCACGTCCTTAAAGATCTCTTCTTTAAGTAGATGAAATCTTCTATCTTCTTCTTCAAATTTATTTTCTACAGCATTGAATCGGCTTTCAACGATATCAAATTTTTCTTCAATAGCATCAACTCGATGCTCAATGTCATTAAATTTATTTTCCATCACAGTCTTTACCGAAATAAGGTCGTTTTTTAATTTCTTCTTGGTTAGACGTTAAGTCCTTTTTCAGCACCGTTAAATCGCTTTTTAACTGGTCTTGATTTGCCAACATACTTGCAGTCAGATCACTTTTTAATTGTTCCTGATTAGCCGCCATATCATTTTTTAATTGTTCTTGATTAGCCGCCATACTTTCGGTCAAGTCATTTTTCACAGCATTAATTGCTTCCAGAAGTTGTTTTAATTGTTCATCCATTGCGCGAGTAATCACCATAAAAATAAAGTCCAAATTTAAAAAGTGTTTATGAAAAAAAATGTCCAAAGTCACACTTACTGCAAGAAAGTCCTGAAGTAGCCCCACGTTGGGCGCCAAATTGTAACGGATTCGGTGAGACTTCCAACTTTCTTGAAAGGATGACACAGTTCTTGATAAAAACACAGGAAATTTATTTACACTATGTACAGGAAATATCGTCAACAACTGCTAAATTATTCATCAGCAATTAAGCAATTATCACACAAGACCGTAAACTCAACGTTTACACACGTATTTACTTCCAATACGAAAACAACACAGCGAAATGCCTCGCAATAAACAGAGCTAATCCACTCACAGCAAATTCTCAATCGAAACTCCTCTGTTTATCCATCGCTAACGGCTTATATAGACACCGAAAAGAAAGTTTCTCAAATATTCCACACGCTTCTGTAAAGTAGTAGACCGTTATCAAATTTTATCAATGAACAAAAAGGAAATAGGGGTCGTATACTTTAGCCATATGAAAAGGGGTTGTATATTCATTACGGGAAACTATTTACAGGTTACGTTACTACAATAATTACTATTTACAGGATTTGTAACAATATATTTAATCCACGGGCTAATATATGGCGTGAAGCCCAGTGGTTTAAAAGTAGCGTTTTGCCACTTCACCGATCCGGGTTCGATTGGCAGGTTTGTTGCTCAACCTTTCATCCCTTCAGTGGGTCAAAAAAATAAGAACCAAGCTCAGGTGGGGCACTGTCTTCAACACTGGGGCTTGTCTTCGCAAACCAAAGCTCTCGGTCACAAAAACCAAAAAGTTATACAGTATGCCTTAGCCTCATAGGCAGTAGCGCCACTGAGTTTTGCGGAATGTAGGGCATTAAAATGATATACGAAATTAAAATTAATTGTAATTTGAAAAGAAACAGATTTACGTTAGTTGTGGAAATTTGGTAGCCCAAATGTCAATGACATAATATCTCGCTCATTAATAGTTTAATTGAATCTGACGTTTTTACATTTATAAGCTACTCATAAAAATAAAAAAAAGTAATTCCATCAGAAAATTTAAGTTTCAAAGACAATCTTCAACTGTTTTGACAAACAAAGACATTTTGGCCTGCTCAGAAACATGGGTCCTGAATAAAACTAACGGTAGGAAAGAACTCCATCACGCTGTATTTAGAATACAAAATGCAAAAAGCACTGAATTAAAAATTCTTTATTGTCAATACAGAAAAATATTAAACCACACTTGATAAACTAAAACACGATCAAAACTTACATATTTACTGCATACAAACGGGAAAAGATCAATCATCACATTCGGGCCACTGATAAATCGTTATTTTCAGTTTTTTTTATCTCTTCTGTGCTGCAGTGTTCGTGCACATATGTGCATCATATGTGGTTCATATTCTTCACTCCAACCAACACTGCGGTGTCCTAATAAGGGCACTAGGGTCCTAATAAGGCCAATAATGGTCTTAGTTGGCTGCAATTCCCTTTTCTAGGGTTATCAGATGACAGGATAAAATGGCGGTACACAGCGACATTTTACTTTTTAAGTTCGTCAAATGCACAAATGAGGACCAAGAAGAATAAACTTTTTTTTTAATAAAAGTAACTACAGCGAACAAGAAGGAAAATTTGCTACGAAGTAAAATAAAGTAGTCTTGACGTCACTCTTCTGCACGTGCCCGGTTGCTTGGGGAAAAAAATTCTTTTTTTTCTGAGCAAACTGCAAAAAAAAAAAAAAAAAAAATCAGTTTAAAGGTTTTATCATTTTTTTATTTCCTCCTCAAAGAATTTCTAACCCTCTTAAATCTTAAAAAATGTAAAAAGTAAATAATGTTTGCAATAAAATTATGTTTTGAAGTTACACATAATTTTATTATAAAATATGTTGCAGGCATTTTTTTTTTTTCACATAAGGATGCATGCACTAATTAATACGTTTTATAGCCGCCTATTTAAAGCTATTATGTTTCGTTAATCTTTTAAAAGTGTAAATACTTTCTTTTAAGATTTACTCGCGTTTTCGAGATCGTTTGGTGTTAATTAATCAACATCTAAACCTCAAAACATTATGTCGTTTTAAAGTCGAAATGAAACGATTCTAAAGCAGCATATAATTACACGTTTACACATCACTTTATGCGAGTTAAAAAAAGCTTTTACTATTTTAAACTCAGCAAAAATGTTGCTGAGTTATTTTTTTTTTTTAATTTTCTCTTTAGTTTTTATTAATTATGTTTTACAACGATTGAAAAAAGTAGCATTTTTAACCCATATTGAACTAGATTAGAACTAGATTTTTGCTTATATTTTTTTCTTTCATTAGCAAGTGCTGCGTTCAAATGCCAGTAAAATTATTTGCATCGTTTCTTTTCTTTACATTCATGTAAACTGAATTTTTTCTCTAATGGTTACATTTTTGTTGTTGATTAAAACTTTATTTACTTTCTTTATCTTTTGCTTTTCTGCAACTTCCTTAATAAGTTCATGTGTCTATGTTTCTATTTAAGTATTGTGATGCCAGAGTAGAATCGTTTTAATATCAAGACGGTTCTCTGTACAAAAAATTTTTTACTTTACTTTCAAAAAATCATTGTAAAAAACATTTCAATAATCGAAAGCTAAAGAGTAGTTACACCTAATTGTTCACAATTGATTTTTGTTCACGGGATGGTAGGCTCGTTCAGTTCTGAAAGAACTTTGCTGTGATACCTTATGATTAGCACTTCTTTTATTTGGCTATTTCGTTTCTTGAGATGAAACCTATAAAAATAAATGAGTTTCATTCGGACATCGTTTTTTAAGATTGAGTGAAGAAAAAAGGAGGAAAAAATGAAATGGAAACAAGAATAAATGGAGAAAAACTCTTTCATCTTTCACTTTACTCTAAAGAGCTAGCAAAATCTTTTATGTATTATATTTCACATTAAATGATATGCCAAAGAAAAGATTTACTATGTCATAGTCTGACGTTTCTTGTTAAAAATTCAACAGAGGAACAAGAGCTGATAAATCTAAAGAATTGTTTGCGCATTGCTTTTAATCTTTTTCGAATTCCTTTGCGGAAAAGAAACAGAAAGCAAATTGTAATATATTTGGACAATGTGGTTGACGAAAACTCCCGAAACATAATAGAAACTTAGAGAGCTTATATAAATGCTTCTAAGTTTTTTTATGAAAACTAACATGAGAAAACTAGCACATAATTTTGAACTTATTCATCGCATTACAGTGTGAAGTTTGAATCTAATCACAACACGTTATATTTATAACAAAAACCGGTATTTTGATAATCTAAAAATGCAAGTAAGATGTTTAAAAATTAAGCCTTAAAACAAATAAAAAGTGCCTTAAAAACGCTCAGGAATATACGAAAGGATGCCGATTTAAATTGATAGCCGTTTATTACAATTGCGATTTTATAAATATGTGTTAGAAGTAACTTATACAAAACATTGAAATTAAATGCTTGATGATAAAAAAGGGAAATAAAAGGAAGAAAAAGAAAAACTTAAGCAGAAAATAAAATAGTAGAAGAAAAGGTGTAAAAATGGGCACCCCTCTCTAGTGCCTAAGGTTGGTACTGAAGGCTGCGACGAGGACTGCAGATGGTTTCATTTACTGATATAAGACATTAGAAAGCAGTTGGGAACATTTTTTTCAAGTAGTGTAGTTTCAGCATGAATTATTGTGCAAATTGGTGTTTTTTTGGAGTGCTAACCTTTAAGACTCATGTGAAATCGTTTTCTTTTCTTGTTCCTATGTTTAGTTGAAAAAAATTTCACAGTGGCATCCGGAAACCGGAAATCTTAGTTACTTTTTGAAGCACACCTTCAGTAACGCACACTTTTACGGTACATGTTATAGTGACCATCTTTCTTAGGTGCTGTTTGTGTAAATACGGACCCTCATTTAAAGGGTGCCCATAACTATACCACCTCTTTTTTTTTAAACAACAAAAATCATTTCTCAAGCGATGCAGCTTGCATTGTTCGTGAGGGAAACTTCTCTGAAAACATATGGAGAGAAGTGTGGGTCAAATGTGTTATGTGCCAAATGTGGGTACACTTAGATTGTGCCGGGAGTGAAAGAGCCAGTTGTGTTTGCGATTTTTTAAATATGTTGCCCCCTGTAATAAATAAATCCTCTACCATTTTGCATAGCTCTATCCTGCTTTTAATCTAATTTTGGGGACATTTTTGAAGAGTGCCCATATTCACATCCCATTTTTTGTACTGCTTTTTTTTGAAGTTCTTTGTAAGTCGCCATTTTTGAAATGAAATAATTGATGTTAATCGCTGCTTTGCCTTCTCGCATTTAGTAGTTTTACTTGTTACAGTGGTTAATGAAATAGAAAAATCTCGAATGTTTCGAATTGAAAGTAACTTTAAATAAAATGAAAAGAGGGTGCCCATATTTACACCTTTTCCTCTATTAGTACCTGAGATAAATCGTGCTTATAAATCTCAACATATGAAGTAGTGAGGAGCAAATAAGTGCAAGAGGCAAATATTGGAGCAAACCAGTACAGACGGTATGAGAACGTCTCCTCTATCTTAGGGGGCCTAAAAATAGTACTAGTAGCCTTGGTAGGTGTGTCTATACCGCATGATTTGGAAAAATATTTGAATGAAAGCCCACCTATGATCTGAAATTTAAACGCGTTTTACTCAAAACTTGAAAACGTAGAATTACATCCCTTTGCTTCTCACTTTAACAAATCATTCATTTCATCATCTCTCATTCATTTTAATGCACCAGTTCCTAAAGTTGCAATAGGTGGTTATTTAAAGGGAGACACCAGTTTAGATGGGTCAAAAAATCAACTTTTTTTAAAGTAATAAAAAATTAGTGAAACTATTCAAGAATATGTTGTAAAAATTTCAGTGAAAATTTCCGATTAGTTCCAATACTTATGAACACTTAAAGTGACTGTGGAGATTCAAATACGTTCACAGTATTCTATTTCAAACACGTTTTTCTTGAAACAACATTTTTTCAACTGGTGGGCATTCTAGCTCAAAGAGTTATGGACGAATCGTTCTGAAAATTTATGTGAATATTCTTTATTCAACTGTACTCTATATGAAACTATTTTTATTAAAAAATATTTAATGAAAGATATATAAAAGCAATGATAGAAAAACTTGCATTGTAATCAAACACCTCAAAACCCCACTTGAAAGGATCTCAAAAAAAACTAAAAAAAAAAAGTTGAGAAAATCTATAGGTATTTGGCCCACTTCATAAGCCTACATCTTAAGAAAATCTGCAGACTGAAAATCTCTAGATTTTCTGCAGAATGTTCTGAAGTTGAGAAAATCTGAAGGTATTTGGCCCACTTTTAAACCTAAATCTTAAGAAAATCTACAGACTTAAGATCTGTAGATTTTCTGTAAAAAGCTCTGAAGAAAATCTTCAAATTTTTATTCTCAAGGTTTTCTTAGAATATATAGGCTTAAAGTGGGCCAAATAACTTGAGATTTTCTGAAGGTGGGCGTTTCTGAAGATTTTCTTTAAAAATTAATTTTTTCAGAAAATTTTACTTATTTATTTATTTATTTCGAAAAATACAGTAATTAAGAAAATCTTAAAACTCTTTCGGCTAAAACATAGTTCAAAATGATTTGAAACTCCCTAAAAATTGCATAATGATAATGTATTTAATCTAGATTTGATTATGTGCGTAGATCATCCAAATAAAAGCTTAAGAAGCATTTGAAATTTCAATCTACATACATGAGATGCTGTCATGATAAAAATTTCCTACCACAAATAACTTGGAATGTAGTATTTAAAATTAGTTCAGAAGAATAAACCTAGAGTTCTTTTTTTTTTTTTTTCCATTGTGCTTGGCAAAAAGAGATACCTTGAAATAAGATTTTTTAATTTAGACTAAAATGTGTTCACCGTACTGATGTAGGACAACGTATACAATGTTTTTATTTCATTGGTGTTATGAATAGGATACACTTTTTTTATTTCTTGTAGATGGTACTAATTTTTTTAAGATAATGGTCATAAGTCAAATATTTCAAACAGAAATTGACAACAGAAATCCCTTCTACTTCAAGAACAGTTAGTTATATTGTTGAAAATTTTGTTGTGAAAAGTACTTCATTGGTTATTTGAGAAGTGGAATGCACCTGAATATTTTTCCAATCAGAGTAGGAAGAATATAATTTAATGGGAAGATAGTAATAACCTTGAATTTTTTTTTTTTTAACATTATAATATATATTTGCTCTACTCTGATTTTAAAAATATATATACTGTCGGCCCTGCTTAATTGAATACTGTCAGTTCCAAGAAATATTATTTGATTAACCGGGGAAATACTTTTTATCATTCCAAATTGACAACATTTGTCTTAAAATGTAGTAATAATGAATCAATAACTATATAATGAGAGTAATGTTTTTGGTAAAAATATATTGAAACAAGCTAAGTGAACAACAAAATAATAGGTATGTATAATAATTTTAAATATATATTAGAAGGGTGCAAGGAAAAAAATGCAACTTACAACCTCATCTGTTGTATGCATAAAATATAATTTAATATTTTTACATGAATAATTGTTCATACGTAATTAATTTTTAAAATACTTAAAAAAACTTCTTAGCAAAATATTGTGAAAGCTGATCAATATTGTTTGATTAAGCGAGGATCTTTGACATTTCCTCAGTGGGGAAGTATTCGGTTCCAAAAGGTTTTATTCATATTTTGGGTATTTGTTTATCCGTTACCCGTTTAAGCGGGGCTATAAGAATACACACACAATATAAATTTTTTGTTCTGATATGAGATATTTAGCATCAATTCTACACTTCTGAGACTTAATTGTGCAACAATTTCTTTATTCCTAAACACATTTAAATATATATTACTGTGAAAGCTTTAAAATAAGAGAATGTTGACTTTCACCGTCTCATGTGGACAGTTGCCAGATATTTCAAACTTTTAGTTTCATGTAGAGTGAAACTTTGGAAACTCGACTTACGGATAACTAGACTAACCTGGTAGCTCAACATTTTCCTTATGGTTGGCTCAATGCTAATTTCAATGGGCTAAAATCTCTCTAACTTGACGCACATTTGCAGGAACCCCTATAAGTCAACATCCAATTGCTATTCTAGTCCACAATTTTTTCTTTCAACATTCTTTCATACTGACCTTTTCTCAGAACCTTACGCTGTGATTTCTTGGTCAGTCAATCTTTTTTGGGAAGTTCTTTTAGAGAATTCCATTTTTATCCAGGGGAGTCTGTCACCACTCTGTGCTGTTAATGCAATTCTAAAAGGCTAAGGTAAGATAAATGTCCTCTAGAGAAAGGTGGCATTGTGACATGTTTTTCAAATAAGGGTGAGCAGGACTTTATCTTAAGACGTGGCTGACAAGAATCTGTTTTATCTCTTTAAAGAAAATAATGGCGAATTTATTATGTACTTTTTAAAATTAGAAAATTCTTTTACCGGAATAAACTTTCATAACGTGAATGTTAAGCATTTGTAAGTGATAAGGCTTCAGAGTAGAGGGAAAAAATGACCGGCCCCGACTCTGGGAATTTTAGATCCTTAGACTACGACGCCACTAGCAATGGCAGAGTTGCAGGTTTTGGGAGAAAATGACCGACTCAGACTCTTGAAGTTTTAAAACTTTGACTCCTTTGCCCCAAAACATGTCAGTCATTGACTCCGCAGCCCTGGTAAGTGATACAGAAACTGTTTAGGAATTACAATTATGGAACCTCAGTAAGTTGACTTCCGCTTCAGTCGACATGTTTTCATGTTCCCCGGGGGTGTGAATTCAGACCTGACTGACAAGAATCTGTATTATCTCTTTTCAAAAATTATGGATTTATTATGTACTTTTCAAAATAAGAAAATTCATATACTGGAATTATTTTCCATGATGTAAATGTTAAGCATTAGAAAGTGACAGGGCTGTGGTGTAGGGAGAGAAAATTACCGGTTCTGACTCAGGAAATTTCATACCCTTAGACTACGACTCCGCGAGCAGTGGCAGAGTTGCGGGCTTAGGAAGAAAATAACTGACGCTTGAAATTTTAAACCTTCGACTCCTGAATCTGACTCTTTTGTCCTAAAATCTGTCAGTCTCTAACTCTGCAGCCTTGGTAAGTAAAAGTGATACATAAACTCTTCAGGAATTAAAATTATGGAACCTCAATAAGTTGACATCCACTTAAATCAACATGTTTTTAATTTCCCTTGGGGTGACGAGTTATGAAGCTCCACTGTATATATATTCAGTGATGTAACCATCAATTTTTCTGAGGTTATACTTCCAGTAATCCATTATCCACAATTGGTGTACGTGATCATATACATAGTATATTATAATATGAAAATTTATGCAATTTGATATTATATGTCTAAACAATGTTTGAGAGTATACAGCATATATATGAAGTATACCCTATGGGAACACCACTGTACATATTTCAGTAGCGTCACTACAAAGAGCGATGTTTAATCATTCAAATTTTAGCGAAAATAGAGCACTATATTGCAGGGAGGGAGAGGTTATTTAAAGGTATATACTTCCTTTAATTATAAACCTAAATTTTATCAAATTTTTAGATCAGACAAGATAAACAATAATAATGTAGGGCAATCACATGTGTTTATGCATGCAGAGGCACTGAAAATCATGCAAGTGCAGGTGCTACATTTAGAGTTTTGAAATCCATGACTTTAATTGCAACTTTCCATGACTCATGAGTTACAATTTCGTAGAAAAAACATTCATTTTTCACAAGAATACCGAAATTTAGTGTTTTGTGAAAAATAAAATTTCAACCACTTGAACTAAAGTTAGACATTAAATTAAAGCGAAATGTAATGAGCTGAACTACTATTGTAACTAAAAAACAGAAATAATAAATTTCAAGAACATTTTCTGGTTTTCAACAAATCATACAAAAATTAGGTAAGAATTTTCATGAAAGCAAATTTATTATTTTTTCCTTGAAATATCTGATATAATACACAATAATCTCTCAATTACTAAAAATACTGATTTTACAAAACAAAGGAACCTGCTAAACTGGTTTTATTTACTGCATTTTTTTTTTTTTTTTTTGAAATTTACTTTTAAAAATATGTTATTTTAAGAACAGAGGAAGATGCTAAGATTTAATTCGTTTGAAAGCTAGCAGTTTTCTTTTTCAAATGCGTGACTATCAATAATTTACTAAAATCAAGTTCAGAATCGACCAAATGAAATAAATAATCAGAATAAAATAAACAATTAAATTAACTTACCAACTTGATCAACAAAATTTTAGGAAAACCTACAAATATTTGAAACATTCCCAATGTTGTGTAAACTACATTTCCACACTTATGAATAATTTTAGATAAAAATTACCCAAGCTTCCCATTTTCTATCAATATTTTTAAATGTTCCAAACAGGCAAGTAAGTGTTAATGGTGTATTTTCATTCTTGACCCTGTAATGAATATGCATAGATATTACAGAGGCACATGTTGTGCGCACATACATTTGCTGTAGATATGTGCATTGCCTGATAATATTTAATTAATATCTATACTAAGCATTATCTTCAAAAACGGTAAAGTAATGCAAACAATTCCATTTTTGCTGTCATGGATATATGATTGGAAAAAAAGCTAATGGGATTGTCATTTATTTTCATCTTTCAACTGCATATTGTTTTTCATTCCTGCAGATATTTTTGAATTTTCAGCGTGATGCTTGATGTGAATAAGTTCTTTTCTTACTGTAAGAATAAGTTCTTGGCTAATGTGAAATTTTTGAAAATCAACTCTTTTCGTGCTTTGAAAAAGTGCATAAATAAGATATTATGAATGTAGAATCAGAATTAAAATTTTAACATTTTTTAGCAATATATTTTTACCTTTTTAAGCATAAAGTAGAAGCAATCGTATGTAAAAGAGATACAGTAGAGTCTCAGAACTGGATAACTTGGCAGACTCTCAGAAACACATTGAGAAGGGTGAAAATACTGTTGTTAAACCCCATTCCCGAATTCCTGGCATTTCCAAATTCGGCCACCGTTTAGTCAACATTAGGGTAAGTTTTTTGACTCTGCTGCACACGGTACTTGCCACAATTGTGCAAAATCTAGGAATATAGTGATTTCATAAGCACTGTGTGCATTTTAGGAGCACTAATATAAAATAATTATCCCCTCACACAAGCTGATTAGAAAATCTTGTTTTTTTTCTTATTTTAAATGCAATTTAACGCATTAGACAAAACAAAGCTTTCGTAGAACTTTCCACACAACTTAAAAGGAGTTTATTCGAGATATAAGAGAACTTTGTATTGAAAAAACTAAATTATTTTAGGACTGAGTGAAATCCTCGAGATAAAGAAATATTCGAGTTGTAAGGCTTCGTGTTATCGAGAGTTGACTGAATAGGACACCTTTGATCATGCCTGGATTTGTAACTTTTGGGCCCCCTAACTGTCCACCAGAATATGCTATGGCACTAATGGCCACTGCCGTTTTAGAGGCGTGCCCCCCCCCCTTCCCCACATGGCAGGTACGTTAATTCGGGCCTGAATTTGAAGACATTACAGTAAGGAACGGGGGGGGGGGGGGGGGGAGTACACTATTACGTAAGTTTTGAGGAATGGAAGTTAAAAATTTATCTGAGACGATCTTCCATGATGTTACAAGGCGGAGGTTTGCGAATTTATAAAAGGGTAAATATCTGAAATCAATCTATTCCTCCTTCTTCATTCGCACCTGCAGAGAATACAAATTAAAAAATTTGGGGCAGTCTCGAAAAGTTTCACAACAAGGTAGGATTAATCAAGTTGGAATTTAAACAAAGCATATCAACCTATACTTCTAGTCCGGCACACTTAAATAATTTTTTAAAGCAAATGAAACAACGTTAAAAGCACAAATGTGCAAGAGCACTGCAGACACGTCAGTGGCGACTCGTCACTATGGGCCGAGCCCACTCGGAAAAATTGTGCATAGTTAGATTATATAAAAATGTCTTTTTGTGTTTCAGTTTTAAATAAAATCAGGCATGAAACTGATTTTAAATTTTAGCACTCTGCTAATCGCTAATATAAGAAAAAAGTGTTATTTTTTCTGGTGACTAGCGACAGCGCTTTAAGAATGATCCTTCAGACCATTTCAATAACGGCCCACAACTTAACAAACTACGAGCATTACGAAAACGGCAAGCGACGTCACCCCGAACGATGTGTATGGGCCGGCTCCCTTCCTGCCTCTTCGAAAAATATCTTCATCTAATAGCAATAGTAAAAGCAGTGGGAAGAATGTGTCTCGTCTCGTGTCGCTTATACAATGTTTCAGTGAGGCAAAGGGCAGAAATTTCAGAGCCCACCCCACAGGGAGAAAAGTTCTCTCATCGATTTCTCTTTCTCTCTCTCTCTTTTGATTTAATCCATTTTTTTCCTTTTCTTTAATCTTAAACGGCTGTTACTATCAGGTATTGGTGTTTACAATATTTTGGGTTCCCACTCATTTCATTGCATGGGATGCCTATTTTAATTTGTTTATTTATCTTTATGGAACTAAGAGCGCATTTTCGAAATTTCTGAATGGAGATTTTATTTTCGAAAAGGCGTTTGCCATTTTTTAAGTTCATTTTGAATTTAGGTTCAGTTGGTTTTCAGTGTCGGGATAGTATAATAAGAGTTAAGACTATTTTTTTTAATTAAAAGCTGTTCCTAAAATAGTCTTCATTGAGTGTGACTTTTTCAATTTTCTTTCAAGCTAGATATTTGGTTAAAGTAATAAATCTTAGTCGTGTTGGGCTTATTGTCATGCCTCTACTACGCTAGAGTATTCTAGCACTGAGCAAACCTAAATTATTACTCAATCAAAAGTAATTTAATTTTCTTATAAAAACAACATATTGGTAATTAAGTAAACTGCGTGTTTCTAGAAAAATTAGTTACCAGTTTCGTAATTTGATATAAACGAAGCATTTTAGAGTGAAAGTTAATGCTGCTGCATGATCCCAGTCACAATCTAATTTTTGCTATCCTGCATGGGAAAAAGAGGGGGGGGGGGGTCTCATTGGTCTTCATTGCCGTATTATTTGGCATACTCACCTTAGTTCTCTTCAATTTATGTTTTCCTTTATTTGTGAAAACTTTTATACAATTGTCAGAGGCAACCCAAACTAAAACTTTTAGGAGGAGAGTGGTTAAGTTGTCAATTTACAAAATGAAACTCCGAACTTTACCAAATGATAAAAAATTGGCATCCACACGTACTTAAATATAATTAGAGGATACTCTGGGCCTTAACAGCTATATGGACTCCAAATTTGCCAAATAAAGAATATTTTGGGAGGCCACAATGACTTCCATCGGGGTGCCCCTGATAACAGCTGGCCCACCTGCCGAATTAAGCCACAAGCCACCGAGACACGTGTTTCTGTATTACAAGGAACATCTTTTTCAGTGCATAAAATGCGAGATAATGAATGTAAAAAAAATCGGATATTTGTCGGATGTCTTTAAATCCGTAAGCTCACATTTTGTGAATTAAAAAAAGCATTCCTTGTAATGCCAAAACACGTGTTCGCAGTGTTCCTGCACATTTGTGCTTTTGACGTAGTTTCATTTTTTAAGAAAAGGTATTTTTATACTTCTTATAAATAATTTTCGAAGTGGCAAAAATCCATTTAATAATATTAACATTTCATATTTTCTGCACTTACCTTTTTGCTCCATTTTTAATAAATAAGTTTTATCAACTTTGGGGCTTTAAAATATAAGATTTACTCCATTGAAGCATAACAAACTTCATTATTCTCAAAATTTGAATTTTACTTGTAAATTTGAATTTTAAATGACTGCAGTATATTATATGCTTGCACTTTTTTATTAATTGTAAAATCCGCTTTGAACAATATTCAATTTTTTACAACTACTCGGTATTGGCCGAGTACCTGATCAAAATTTGGCCGAGTACCGAGTACTCGGCAAATTGTCTGAGTAAGTCGAGTACCGAGTAGTTACCGAGTACTCAGTACGTCTCTAATTTAAGCTATTTTTTATACTTATTGACAAAAAATGAAAGACGTATGCAGTAGGTTTCTGGCAAGGGGGACTGACCTGATAATAAATGTGTCAGCTATAGTGTATAAGTCTGCCTTGCTACGCTTTCACTCATTCTCTGTTTTGTTCTTAATTTTGGGTTACTTATTAATTAGAAATTTTTTACTTACATTCAAGTTTTCATTTAAATTTTTCACCATATAGTCAAGTAACATGCGTCTATCTTTCCATGCTTGTCTACTTGCACATTGCTCAATTTATTTTTAAATATACATTTGATATTTGAGTCTTATGTGAAATTCGTTTTTCTTTAGGTTACTTCTATGCATTAAGTTACTCACAGTCAACTGTAGTTTCAATTTCGTGCAAATAACGTTATAAATAAAAATAATCATAATAAAAGTAAAAAGAAAAAACCCGAACATATCAAATAAAACGAACAATGTTTCAACTACCAAAACACGCAATAAAAGCTGCACATGAACAAAAGTGTGATTTTTTTTCCTCACATTAATATGAAAATTAAAGCACAGTAGGGACATCAAAGACTCAATTTGCTTTAAACAAAAACAAAGAAATAACGAAGCTGAAAATTTAAAATATCTAAAGAATTAACTAGCAATTATAAGCACGTGTTTTACGTTAACAAGCCCAGCGATTTGGCGATATACGATAGTAAAGAAATCACATGACAACAAAAACCCTGTAGAAAAAAAACCTGTAGCTCAATTAATATGAGCAAAAGCAGTTTAAAGACAAAATAAAGCTTAAAATTATAATAATAGCGAAAAAAAATTGAATGAGCGGAAGCGAAAAGCATGGAAGAGGCATACAAGCAGGTAAACAAATCGCCGGTCGCCGGTAAAGCTGGAAGCAAGTTCTCTTCACTTCAAGCCCGAAACTGATTAGTTTGGAGCAAAAAAAATATGAAAAAAAGTGATTCATAAATCATTAAATAAAAAAAAAAAAAACAACAACGAATTAAGAAAAAAAAAATGCAGCATTTTCGGACAAACTATCAGAATATGAACTAGTGTTGTATTAATTTTCATTGTCGTGAATTGCTTAGATTTTGCTGGACTCTAGATTTTGCAGTAGGACAGGAAAGTTATTGCGCAATCAAAAGTTAATTTCATTTATAGATTGGTTCTTTTATGTCAATCGTATCTTGTTTTTATGGATAAAAATGTAGAAATATGTGTTCAATTTGTATAATTTTAATTTAAAAAGTAAGCATTGTACTATCACAGATTATATTCTTAAAATCTAAAGGACACCTATGTTCACAATACTTTCTTTAACATCGAAAAACTCCATTCGACATCAACATTTAATAAAAGAAAAATAAAAGTGTAAAATTTCCCAAAGAGCTATTTTATGACTCAATATTTAATTTTACATGACTTTGGATTTCTTACTTTTTTTTAGAATCTCAAAATTTCAGTCATTGTAAAAAAAAAAGTGTAAACATTCCGTTTCACAGACTTTCTGGCGAAACGCCCTGGAGGGTCTATCCCCCCCCCCGCGCAAAGGGGTGAAAACCCCTCATGTAAACTCCTGAGCATTAAGAGCCTGTTTCATATTTAGTAATGATCCGATGCAAACTGTGGATTAGTATTAAAAAAAACTCCATGGGGGGGCGACCCCCCCGCCCCCCCCCCCCCCCATATGGGCGAAAACCCACCTATGCGAGTTCCTACTGATCAAAGGATTTCTGTGTCAAATTTGTGAAAGATCGGACGAAAACAGATATTGTACAAAGAAAACAGCCCAATGAGGGGGGTCGCCCCCCCTCATTAAGGGTCCCCCCCCCGCCCACAGTCGAGATTCTCCTTTCGTAAATTTCTGAGCATTGAACGACCTCTGTTCAAATTTAGCAAAGATCCGATGTAAGCTGAATTTTTATAAGGCCCCCCCCATGGAGGTCGACCCCCTACAGGGAGCAAAAACACCAATATGAGCTCCTCCTGATCAAAGGACCTTGGTGCCAAAATCACTTTAGATCCGACGAAAACTGAATTTGAATAAGAAAAACCTTTTTCAATGGTGGGGGGGGGGATAATCGACAATCTTCCCCTCACTATAGGAATGAGAGGAATCCCCCTCTGAATTCTCGAGCATCAAAGGACCTTCGCACAACATTTATAAAATGAATTTTCAAAAAAAAAAAAAAGCTTTAAAATTTCGAAAAAGAAAATCGCAAAAATCGTTGTTCGTTCGATGTTAATGGTATCTGCAGATTTTTTTCAGATTTTACTTTAGCGCCAAATTGTTTTTAAATTTGTGTAGAAATTCTTGAGACAAATTTAGCAAGCTGTGAATGACTCTAAAATGTTTCAAAAAATTCTTGAGATATTTTTGAGGCAAAACAAAATCTTAAAAATATCTTCAGATTTCTGCAGAATTTCTCAAGAAAGCGGCACTTTCTAGAGAAATTTTTGAGATCCTTTTTAGTGGGGATCATGGCAATAATAAAATGATAAACCCGTTAATAAAAAGCAAAGATCTACGATTAAAAAAATTCTCTGGTGTTCAAATTTCCTCGAATTCACCAAAACCAAATATTTTTAATTTTATGAAGTTCTTATAAACATTCGCTTTTCGCCGATATATATATATATATATATAACACCATTATAATTAAAAAATAACGACATCTATGACAAAAAGTAAAAGATAAATGAATATCGTAATAAATTCACACTTACCAAAAGCAAATTGTAGGCATGTGTTTGGGTTTTTATAGGACTCTTTTTCTATTCAAAAAGGATCGTGAATTTATGAATGTAATGCCATAATTCCATTAGACCAAAGCCAAATTATGACAAAGCTTAAAAATAAATAAAAATGTTGTCGTTTGACTTTACATGCATAATTTCGCTGCTTTTATTTTCTTTAAAACGGGGTTTTTTGAAAACTCGATGCAGGTGTCCGAAAGCGTTTTACAAATTTATTACAATTTGTATTAAACTGAAATACAATCGTGTTTTAATTCATCGCTTAAAAATACCTCCAACTATGTTGGATTCATAAACTAACCTGTAGCAATTATATCGATGTGTAGCTTTTTTTCGGTAGTTCAGACGTTAAAAAATACTGAGGATATCATTTCAACTCATTTATTCTTTGTTAGAGTGAACGATTTGTTATTTCTTAGAGTGAGCGATAAGAAGTTCTAAGAATATCTCTGCCCCACACAAAGTGAATTACATTACCCACGTTTTATCAAGTTTCTCGAATCTAAAGCATCTTTAAATTGCCAGCAAGAAAATTAAGCTTCACCATTTGGAAGAATTAGAAAAGAAATTGCGTAAAACCTTATCACAAAAGATGTAATAAGACGTTCTTTTTTGCAACGCGTTATGATAAGAGAATTTTTGTTAATATTTTATTTTCATCCTAAATGGGTAAAAAGGAAAGCGAAAAGCAGAATCTCCTAATGCAAACCTAAAAGAAAGTTAAATTCACTGTGACTGTAACTTATCCGAAGAAAGCAATAAGCATACAATAAAAGTTCTTCATGGAACATTTTATGAAAACTAAAATCATTTAACCGCACGAAAAATAGTTTCGGTTGCAGTTTTCTGTCCAAAAATGCATCCTGGAATGTTTTTGTGAAATGTGTTTCATTTTACAGAGTATTTTTTTTATATTCACATGTGGTAACAAATTTGATTGTCAAATTTTTCTGAAAGTTTCCAAGAAATATATTACCCACATAGAAGAGATTTCAGACACAAAGTTGAATCATTATAGAAATTTATTTAAATTAGTTGTTATTTAGACTAATTAATATTTTAGAACGTTGAGACTATTTGAAGTGAAACGTAACAGTATATCTACGACATAAATTCAGTTTTAGTGGCTAGATTATCGGTTTAAAAAAAAAATTGGTTTTTACTTAAAATTATGATGAAGTCAGGTTTTCTTTGCGTATTATTATTTAAAATATTTTCAAAAAGCTTGAAAGGAGTCTTAAAGCGTTATAAAACTACTTGTAAAAGCGAAAGCAAATAAGATAATGAAACAAAATAAAAACATTAGACGTAGAATTTGTGCAATAAGATAAGGAAATTTTACTTGTCGTTCTGCTTCTTCCAAACAACTGTATGTTAGCGAGTTGCCGGTTCAGGAATTTTCCGTTAAAGAAATTTAATTACATGTAATTTGTAATCTTTAATAAGAAGTATTTTTATTAAGAAGCATATTCACCTTTTTTTCTACAATGATAATTTTGAAAAATGCAAAAAAATAAATACATTATAAATAATAGTTTTGTACAATACCAACGAATATTGGTTGGTTCATTGAATTGTTAAAGAGTTACTTGCACTATATTCAATTTTAACCAATGATAAATACCAGAAGAGAATTAATCTTCCGAAATTGCAACTGAGAAAAATGTGAAAGCTCGCAATGAATAATTAAGCAACAGAAGCTATATTTAGATGGTTTGGCATTGCTCTTTTAGAAGTTTCTTAGATTAAATCTGCAGCTATTTAAATGTTAGAAAAGAAGATGAGTAACAAACTGTAACTTGCTCTTTGGTTAATACGATGTTAAATTTTCCAAATGAATGATTTTTTTTTTTTTTTTTTTTTTTTTTTTTAAGGTGATAAAGTTATAAGTTTTTTTTTCGAACAACTGTTTAATCTATTGTAAACAGTGATGTACCGTAAATTGTTTACATACATTAATAACATATCGCAAAGAAGTTTTGTACGGCATTATGTTAAAGTTGGGACCTGTTTTATCATAAGATCCATGAGTCTGGGGCCTTAAAGCATTTTTTTAATCGTGTTTTACTATAATATCACATTAAAACATCTTTCAGCTATATGATCCAACAGTAATTCAATTTTACAATCTCGGGAAACGTATTCAATCTCATTTCCTCTCTTCGCTAAAGATAAATACAGCTTTCCAACTCAATATCTTTCTAATAGTTATAAGATGACAGCTTTACGGTAGCACATTTTTATGCCGCGTTTTCTTTGCTTAAGAGTATTTATATTTAATAAATAATGTGAAGACTTACATGTTTCATAAATGAACTTTCAAAATATGTTTTTAATTATAACTACATTCATTTTTAAAACATTATTTTAATGTAGATAGTTTTTGGGGATTCTCTTTTTTATATAAATGAATTCTATCATCTACATTTTTCACAAAAGTTTATTTAACCCTTTATGACTTAAACTACGAGTAAGCATAATAAACTCAGGAAAAAAAGAATTGTATAATCAAAGCAGAATAGAGCATTTATACCTTATTATTCTTTTTTTTAAATAGAATTATTGATTCGGACTTGTAAATTTTTAATGTATAGTACCATTAACTCCCTTGAGTTCAATATAATCAAAAACTTAGAAAATAAGGAAAATGTAGCATTTAATTGTATTTATTTTAAAAATATGAAAAATCCTTGATGAAAATATGAAATACCTTCTCCTGATGAAAACCTTGGGAACAATTTTTCCTTTAATTTAAATGACAAGTCAAAATTTCGAGTGGGATTGACAGTGTAAACCTTTTTTGATATGAATTTCACATCCTTAGATTCTTTGCAAAAATTGTGCAGTGACATTTGCAAAGAATAGCTCTTGACACTTAATAATTACTTTCTTCTTATTTAT
The DNA here is from genome assembly GCF_026930045.1 of Uloborus diversus. Taxonomy (NCBI): domain Eukaryota; kingdom Metazoa; phylum Arthropoda; class Arachnida; order Araneae; family Uloboridae; genus Uloborus; species Uloborus diversus. Next base: position 25,292,504 of record NC_072734.1, on the reverse strand, counting down.
TCTATGAGTAGCTTGGAAATGAAAATAAGTTTTGTATTTTGTCCCATTTGGGACTTCTTCATCTCGGCACTACTCTAGGAAATGTTAAGAAAGACGATATGCACATTTCTATCCATGAAAAAAAAGCTTTGACACCAGTGTTGGATTTTCTATTCCAGCGTTTCTCACCCCTTTTTTGACCCACGGATTGGTGCTGATTTTTAAGCTGTTTTTTTTTTCCTATTTATTTACTTATTTATTTTAAAAAATAAATGCGCATTGCATTTGTGGACCATTAAAAATATATGAGTTTTTTGACAGACCGGTGAGCTTTGTTCCTCTTTTTTCTTTCGCTTTTACTTCCTTTTACAAAAAAAGAAGTATTGTATTCGCAAAAAAAATTTCCCTAAAAATTCGGCCTTAATTTCCATTTTGTTCACCCCCGAATTAATGTTGAGTTTTTTTTTCAACCCGACCACACGCGGATAAGTGCCTAAGAACGTATAAACACTCGAAATATCCATTTTGACATTCCCCGAGTTAATTACAACGACTTTTCTCGTGACGTCAGTATCTACGTATATATGTGCGTATGTATGCCACATAACTCCAGAACGGTATGTCCTAGAAAATTGAAATTTGTTACGTAGACTCCTAGTGGAGTCTAGTTGTGTACCTCCTCTTTTGCTTGCATTCGGGTGTTTCTAAAGGGGTTTTTTGCCCCTTTTGGGGGAAAATCATTGTTAATTTTGATGTATACTCAAGGGGTGTTATAATTTGGCGGACACTTGGCGATATATCGACAGTCTTTGTCGCCAAGTTTTGTCGTCAACTTGGTGACAAATTTGGCGATTTTTTAAAAAAATTCTGGTTTCAATTTGGCCAATGGTGGCGATATTTAGAGAGTTAACTATTGAATCACATTAAAATTGCCAATAGTTGGAAAATGTCATTAAAATTATATTAAAAGGAAGTCATGTTATGCATACATCAGCTGGTTTTTTTAAGACGGGAGGGGAAGGAGACTTTCGAAAAAGGGACCGTTACGCACTTGTGAAAAGAATTTGCGAACGGCTAAGGGTGTTTTTCTTTTTTAAATAATAATAATAAATGAACTAGTAAATATAGAAACAAAACTTGACTTGGTGGTACTCATGAAACATATTTAAGTAGGAAAGTTATTGTAATAATAATTATTCACAAATAATAAACATCGCTAAAAATTTATCGAAAATTACGAAAATCAATCACAAAATTCTAGTAAAAAATGTCGTATAAGGTATTATTATAATTATTATTATTATGATGTGTTCTCCTTCTTTTTTCTTTTTTTTTTTCATTGAGGGGAAAAAATTAACATGAACGAGCAAAAATCATCGGCGACCAATCAAAATTTCTGCAGACCACCGGTTGAGTATTCCTGTTCTGTTCCATGATAAAAATAACGCATCATGCCGATCGTGTCAATGCTTTTTTGTTCGTTTATAATTAGGTCCATTGTAAAAACGGGGAGGGAGGCTTTTTACATATAAAAGGTACTGGCGCTGGTAGTTTTATTGTAGGGTTTTGACAGCTAGGCTGACAATTTGGGATGCGCTGCTTCACTTTTACAACTGTGCCGAAATTTCCTGTGAAGTCCGACTTCCACAGTTCCCACACATGCCATAAGGATCCGCTTATAGGGTAGGCAACCATCACAACACAACAGCCCATTTACACAAAGAAAGGACGAGGAAAGGAGAGATAATGTACATACCAGAGCCGAATTTCGATTGGTGCGGATCTTGAGGTTCCGGGTTAAGAAACCTCATCATCCGCAGTCAGACAGACTTCTCTGACAACTAGACAAGGCGGTCGACTCTGGTAGTTTTGTCTCATACTTATGTGAGTTCTAGTGACAATAAAAGCATCATTTCTATCAGAATTTGATATTCTTCATCATATTCTTGAGGAATTTAGAACTTCCACCTCGGAATCGGAATAGCTGTCAGCATTTTCAGTGTCCCGAAAAAAAAGCTGCTGAATCAAGGATTGACATTCCTCATCAGATGAACTTTTTGCAAATGCATCACTATAATTCCAACGAAAACTTTCGAGGATTGGTATGACCCCTTCTGTTGTTAGATCGCGAGTTCTAAGCATGTCTGGCATGAAGTAGGCGATATCAAATTGATTAAAACAAAAATGGTTTCTCAAAGAAATATGAAATTTGTTCATACAAGGAAATTGTAACTATTTTCTTTATGGTTTATTAGGAAAGTAGCTATGCTTTGACTTTTAAGCAAAAAGGTCAATATAACAACTTCTAATCAACTCAAAAGTACTGAACCTACATGTAAATATTATAAGAAATGCTTTTTAGTCCCGAGGGTTCTTAAAAGTACCATATCCAAAAACCGTTTTTAAAATAAATTAAAAAGACTACCATTTTCTAATTTAATAAATAGCAATGTTTATCAGATCTTGCAGAATAGGAGTAAATGTATGCAATGGATTTATATATATATGGTTTGGGAGATGTATCACAGCAGAAAAATGCATAAAACCAACAATCAAACATAAAGATGATGTTAAGAAGGAGTTAGTACGTAGGCGTGAAAATTTCCTTTTTAAACATTTTCAACTTAACTGAACTACGAAGCAAGAAGAAAAATATTTAGTACCGCCTCTGAATAAGCCTTTGATATAATTGAAGGAATATAGTACTTTTAACCAAAGTTTCATTCTAATGGTGTTATACTTTAAACTTCCGTGGGAAGGTAAAAGGCAGTATCTGCAGAAATGAATTGTTGAGTATTTGAAGAAGCACGTTTTGAATTCCATACTAACAGTAGAAAATGGTTGAAAATTAGCGGTTTTTTTTTTTGTGTGTGTGTGTGTGTGTGTGTGTGTGTTGTGCTTTATTTTCAGCGGAACTGAAATATGCAAGCTTGTACAATAAAGTTCAAGTATAATGTCTGTCAAAAATGCAAAAAAAAAAAATATTTAAAATACCTTCTCACTGCAGTAACTTACCGTTAGAATACAAAGGTATTGTATTCTAACGGTATGTATTGCTTGTTAAGTTTTTAATGATTTTTCTTTTTACTTTTAAACTTTTTAATTTTAATTGGGCTTAGTAAGCGCGTTTATGATTATTTATTTTGGATTTCTTATTAGTAGCCTAATCTAAGTTCAGCTTTTCCTTTATTTTAACTACTCCGCGATATATATTTTTGATTGCGTAACTAGATATGTTTTACGAAACATTTTCAATGCTTCATTTTTTAATTAAGAAATAAACCTTTGAAAAACATAATTTGGGACAAAAATAAGGTTTGTATTTCAAGGGTAATTGAGCAGGAGTAACGTTTGTAAGGTTAAGGTAAATTTGTACTTCAAAATTACCCACCTCGAGGCCCCTGACAATTATGAGCCTATAACACCCAAATTTTGGCTAGTGTAAAATACTGGAACATCGGCGACATAATGAAGTCGTTATTAGAAACTAAGAAATTCCTAGTTTGCGACATTAAACAAGGTGTGACACAATGACTTAATAATTTCAAAACTCAAAAATACCCGTTTTGTGCATCAAAATGTTTTGATTTCTTTAACTATGTAGGTACGTATTTAAAGTTACGTTTTATGCAGTTTTAAATCTAACGTCAGGTAGGTGAAGCCCTCCATTGTCTATGTACTGAATAATTGGGTCGGATTTCGATATAATATTGAGAAGTCAAATTATATAATAAACATTGCAAGTGTATTAAATGCCTACACATTTTAATTAAAACAATAAGAAATTGGATTAAAAAACTAAAAAAACTCAAAAAACAAATCTTGTTGCTCAACTCGTGTTTTTTTTCCCCCAGTCTAAAAATGTTTTTATACTCCCCTTTATTTCGTTCATCTTTTTGCTTATGACATATAAAACAGGTTGCTTTTAAATGTAAATTGGGTACACTTTAAAAAAGTTGTGATTTTGCTAACATTGATACTACAGCTTGTACTCAACTGCAATGCATCGAACATAATAGATGATGGAAAGATGATAAGCATCCTCGAGTTAATGGTTCAGTAACTGCCATTTATAAATCAATTTGTTATTTTCAATAATTTAAAAAATGAAAAAAAAAAATACATAACTGAATTCCATTAAAAGCTTAACTTAATGTCATTAGTTTGTTACATGCGTAACAAATACAACAAATAATGAACTTATTATTTGGGCAGTTTGACTGAGTTAGAGCATTGAATCGTAAATTTTGAATGCAATCCACGAAAAATGTAATTGAAAGTGCTAATTTGTCTCTTAGTTTCTAGTGCACTAAAGTTCAGCATTTTTGCTCTCGAACTATTGAAATTTGTAATACTGCGAAATAATTACCACAGTCAGCATTTATTGGAAAGTCTATCTATATTCATATTATTTGTATTCTGGCATTGGGTTTTGAGAAGATAGAAGTATTTTTTCTGTAAAGCGTGACATGTCTATAAAGCTCCTAAATTTCAACAGATTTCTGAAAGGTGCGTTTAAAAATTCTTGAAGCTTTAATTATCTTGCATAAAAATGAACAAATATTTCAAATGTTGATTGTCATTTGCTTTTGTCTGGACGGATTACGCTACAATACACACAACAAAAACTTATAAGTTTAGATCAAAGAGGCTTTAAATTCTTCTTTAAATTAATTAATTAAACATGTTTCTTTCAGTCCATCGCTCTTTTTTTTTTTTTTTTTGGTAGGTTCGTATTTTGTACGTTGAATAGTTTTCAGTAGAAACTATTCTGAGCTTTGCGAATCAGATGCCAGTTCAAAATTTATTTTTCAAAATCGCGGCTTGATACATAGTTGAACTTGTACGCTGAAATGTGTTTAGCAGAACCTAATCAACATTTTGTGCAACAGTAATTAATCAAAACCAAATATTTCGTAATAGGCTTCGTCTATTTTTGAATTTTGACAGAAATAGGGTTAGTAGATACTAATTAGGACTTTTATAAACAGGGATGGCTAAATCAAAACTCTTTTTTGTAATTGAACCGTAATGTATTCTTGAATTTGCTTGAAATCTCGAGTAAAAACTGATCAGAACTTATTGAAACGGGAATCAATCAAAACCCTTCTTTTTCGTAATCGAAGTTTGCTCTGCGATATACACTCTCAAAAATGGACTTTCAAATTTGACGAAATTTTCTTCGTTTTTGACGAAACCACTTCCAGGGATATGCTCCGAGCGAACATTTCGTCAAATTGAAGAAACTGCTTTTGTTAGTGGTTTGAGGATGCGAATTTCGTCAAATGTAACAAAATATTTCTTCATTCTAGTTTCGTCAAATTAACAATCATTTTCGTAGTTTTGAGAGCATTAGTTTCGTCAAATTAATTTCGTCATATATGAGGACGTTAATTTCGTAAATTTTTAAGAAAATTTATTTCCTTTTTTTTTATCTTGGAGCACATTAGTTTTTTTTTTTTTTTTCAGAATACAGTCGAACCTCGTTTATTCGAACACGCTTAAAATAAATAACTGCTGAAATGAACTTTTTTGCAATTCTTGTCTTATTGTTTATTGGTTTTCGGAAAAAGCGAACCACGTTTTTAATCGATTTTAATGGTCCCTTTAAGTTCGTTATAACGAGGTTCGACTGTAATTTATAAGATTCGTGTGCGTGTGATCAAATTGTAACTTCAGAAGCTTACCACTGTAGTTTCCCATTTTAATGCGTATAGTCACTTTCACAGGCCCGTCATTTATGGGGTCAGGGGGTCAATTGACGCCCCCCCCTTCCCGTCTTGATTTTTGAACATTCATGTTTTTACACATGACTGGCCGTCGTTTTACTTGGTTTTCTGTAAAATTTTTATTGAGTACAGACTCTTTGCCATATTTGGGAAAAAATTAAAATAACGGGCCTGCAGCCCCCCCCCCCCATAAAAAAAGACAAGTAATTGTTGAAAAAAGAGGCACATAAAATATGTCAAGCAAATTTTTATTTATGTAAAAATGCAAACAAACAACTTCTTAAAAAAGGTAAAACAAATCGTTGCAGATTAAACTCCCCATGGTATCTAATTAAACCCCCATAATGGGGGTTTTCTTTCAAAAAATCTAATTTTTGTCGGATATTTTCCAAATTTGACACAGAGGTTCGTTATTGGAGGCTCGGGAATTCACACAAGGTCGTTTATGTCTCTCTATGTGGGGGGGGGGAGGACAGACAATCCCGCATTGAGGGTTCTTCGTATTAAAAAAAAGTTTTTGTCCGATCTTTTTTAAATTTGCCACAGAGGGTTTTAGATGCTCAAGAATCACAAAGGGTAGCTTTCATCACTTTATAAGGAGGAGGAGGGGGGTCCTTGAAAAAAACCTAGTTTTTGTCGGATTTTTCCAAAATTTGGCAGAGAGGTTCTTTGATGCCTGGGGATTCACCCAGGGTAGTTTTCGTCCCTCTCTGGGGGGGGGGGGAACTCCTATGGTAGTTTTCCTACAAAAAATCCAGTTTTTGTTGGATCTTTCCGAATTTGGCACAATTTCGTTATTTAATGCTCAGGAATTCTCATAGGGTGGTTTTCGTTCCACTATAGGGGGCAATGAACTATGGGGGGGGGGTTCTTATGAAAAAAGTTTTTATCATATCTTTTCCAAATTTGGAACAGAGGTCCTCTGATGCTCGGAAATTCACACATGATAGTTTTCAACCCTCCATGATGGGAGGGGGGGGGAGCAATCCCGCATCGGGGATTCTCCTTATATAAAAAAAGTTTTTGTCCGATCTTTTCTAAATTTGCCATAGAGGTTCTTTGATGCTCAGGTATTCACGGAGGTTAGCTTTCGTCACTCTATGGGGGGGGGGGGCAACCCCGATGGGGGGTTTTCCTTGAAAAAATTCATTTTTTGTCGGATCTTTCCAAAATTTGGCATAGAGGTTCGTTCATTGATGCTCAGGAATTCTCATAAAGTAGTTTTCGCGCCGCTATGGGAGACAATCACAAAATGGGGTTTTTTTTATAAAAAACCAGTTTCATCAGGACTTTTCCAAAATTGTCACAGATGTCCTTTGACGCTCTGGAATTCCCGTTTTCGTCCCGTTATGGAGTGGAAAACCATGTGCGTGTCCGGGAGGGGGGGGGGGCGTCTTATAAGAACCCAGTTTTCGTCTGATCTGTTCCAAATTTGGTACATTTGTCTTTTGATGCTTGGGAATTCCCATATTGTAATTTTCGTCCCGCTATGTGTGCCAAACACCACGGGAGTTTTCCTTATAAAAATCCAGTTTTCGTCGAATCTTTTCCAGATTCGGCCCAGATGTCCTTGATGCTGGAAATCCACATAGGATAGTTTCTCATGGGGTAGTATTCATATGGGGTACTACCCCATGTGATTAAAGGAATTATGTGCCAAATTAGAAAAAGATCGGACAAAAGCCTGGATTTTTGTACGGAAAACTCCCCTAATGAGTTAAGGGGGGGGGGTGCCCCTAAAGTGGGAAGAATATTTCAAACTGTTTGGACTACATCGCGATGTAAGGATGGCGATGCATCACGATGTAGAAATTCCTACATTGCCCTTTCCTACTGGGAATACAAAAGTGCTACTTCCTCAGCAGACATTGGGTTCTGAAAAATAAATCATGTGCCACTTTTATGCACAGTTACATCGATATATGCTCGGGAGAAATTTGCTGGGGATTTTCTTCTTCATTGCATTGCATGAAAAAATTCCAGAAAAAAAAAAAAAAAGATTTTTATCCAACTTATACCACAAATTTCAAAGAAAAAGTACAATAAAATGGACAACTTTAAGTTATTATATCTTTGTTCTAAAATTAGATACAGAAAGTAAAATTAGATTATCTTAAGAAAAAGCTTACCTTTTTCTTTTTCCAATCAATTATTTCTTTTATTAATTTTGCTTGTATGTAGAATGTTTATTTGGCCAAATTTATGTTTGATACAGGAACTTTATTATTGCATGCATTTCATACTTCATACTTTGAAAACAATTCTCTGCCAAAATTGCAAAAGGTATTTGAAAATATGAATCTTAAAAAAATGCAGATGTGAAATAAATCTTTTGGTAAAATTAGTTTAGTGTAATGCTTGTTAAATAATTATAAAATATACATTTGCTTTTTACCTCTAAGTTTTTATTATTATTTCCAAACATGTGTAACATGAAATCAATGTATAATATACGAACACTCTGAATATTGTTATAATTATGGAAAAAATCTTCGTCTGTCTTGGTTCTGATTATCTCCATGGTGTTGGATCCATCCTAAAGAGTTTTAAAAAGAAAATATATGTATAATAAGTAAATGTGTAAGTCCGTGGGTGTATGCCCTCATGCACATTGATCTTTTTTCTATTTCGAGGCAAGTTTTACGATTAAATGCAGCAGCTTATTTCTGAAATAAAGCATTTTCCACAATTTCTTTCAAAATTGTTCCCCTTTAGTTAAAAAGCTACGATTCTCTTATGACTTTAAGGAGCATCTGATTTCATTTTCATATTTTTCAAACTATGATTATTTCGACGGTGACAGCTATTTTTAACCGACTTCAAAAAGGAGGCGGTTATCAGTTCATACCGTATGTATGTTTTTTTTTTTTTGTTTGTCCACTCATAGCGTCTCACCTAGTGAACCGATTTTGATGATTCTTTTTTTAATGGATAGAGGATGGCTCAACTTAGGTCCCATTACTTTGTTTGACCATATTTGTTCTTTAGAAAAAAAGTTATGGGCAAAAAACAGTAAATTTCCCTATTAAATAATGATATTGTAGCAAAGTTCGCACTTTCCATCCGTGGATAACGGTGGCTCAGTGGTAGAATTCTCGTCTCCCACCCGAGCGACACGGGTTCAAATCCCGACTAGGACAAAGTGAATTTTACTAAAATTTCGTTTCTACTGTTTCCCGTATTTTCTCGAATGTTCTATTAATTTCTGTATCTTTTCAAGTCTGGAAAGTTCCAGCACTTTTTCAAGTTGTATATAAGGAGATGTAACGTTGTTCATTCGTGGTTCTGAATAAAGATCTCGAGTTGAGACTAACGAGTATTCGCTTCATTTGGCTTTCATTGTCTTCGCTATCTTCATCTACGCGACAATATGAGACTCATTGTTATAAAAGTTTGGTGCCATATAACTGTAACATTAATAGTAATTGTAATGATAATTTTGAATAAAGGCTTTTCTAAAGCAATACAGTGATATCGAGCCGCACTTCTTACTAGGTAACTTCTTACTTTTACTGAAATATCTACATTTACACTAAAAAGAATGAAATAAAAAAATTTTGAAAAAAAAAAATAGAACCGACTTCAAAATTGCTCTAAAAAGTGAAAAATAATTTTATTCTTTAAACACCATCGATAATACTTTTAAACATAATTTTTGAAGTTGGCGCAAAAACAAAAAATAAAATCCATTGTAACCATGATTCGTTCATATTTTTATCAAAAAATCATCCAAAGTTAGGAACGAAACATTTATATCGTTACTCAAATATGCTGTCATCAATGCGTAATTCATGTGGTAGTGAAGAAACTGGACGTGGTTAAATTTATACTTGTAGTTGAGTTATGGCTGTGAATGATTTTATCGATCGTTTTTGCGCCAACTTCAAAAATTATGTTTAAAAGTATTATCGATGGTGTTTAAAGAATAAAATTATTTTTCACTTTTTAGAGCAATTTTGAAGTCGGTTCTATTTTTTTTTTCAAAATTTTTTTTTCCAAGCAGATTGCAAGAGTGAGTTATTTTTACAGCGGATGGGCAAAATTTTTATTTAGGCAGACAAACAATGATTTCTCTCAGTTGGTACCTGAAATTAATTTTTGAATAGCGTTCTGGAATTAGAGTTTCTTCAATTTATCGACAATGAGCATTTCTTAGCAATTAAACTAGTTAATTCCTTTGCATATCAAGTCGTAAATTTTCATTTTTTTTCGAGCTGTAAAAAAAAAATCAAGGGTGCGACAATTGTTGATCTGTGATTTTTTTTTAAATTTATTTTTTATTTCAGCCGACAGCCAAAATACACCGTTTTCTCCCGACTTTCGTTTTCAGATTTGCAGTTTTCTTGACGAATTTTTTCTGTAGTACTCCCTCCACCACAAATTAGTTCTATTAAGATACTAACAAATTAAGTAGTACTGAAACTGATGATTACGATTTATTTTTACTTTTTTCAGAAATTTTATTGTGTTATGTTATCAATAAGCAACATTTACTTACCGAGCCTTACCTCCTTAAACCACAACCAAATTAGAGTCAAAAACCAAGGGCTCCAACACTCGATTAATTGATAGTATAGTACCTTGAAATCTTTAAAAAATATTCAAACAAAATCATAAAAGCGTCAGAATTAATCAGTGGTACAAAAATATTCAAACGTCGCTCTACTAGTTTGAGACGAAGGGAGTATTACCAAGGAAGTATTACCTTTTCCCCAAGCATATTTGATTTCTAAAATATGTAATTTTCACGCAGTAAATAAAAAACACGCCAAGGGAGAAGAGTTGCCAAAGACAGGGGAAACCCAATAACATAGTGCTTTTCTTTGTTTGTGTCTTGAGAACTAATTGACAAATATCGATGGATTTTCTTTTCTTTTTTTTGATTATCCTTTCAATTTTTCAATTAAAGTATAGCTGTTCGGTTAAAATTTCACATATTTTACTTTGCATCCAGCAAAAATCACTACCAATCAATCCATGGATTGATTGGTAGTTCATCTATAAAATGCTTCTTAGTCTGGTTTCATGTAGACCCGGATTTCTCATTTTTTGTTGACAATACCTTGAAACGTGAAATATGGCAATAAAATTAATGCTGCATTAATTTTAGCCGTAGAAACTATGTATAATAGAAAAACTCATAATTATCAAAAATCATGTAACACAAATTGACATAGAAAAACTTATAAATTTCAGGGGCGTAGCTAAGGGGGGGGGTTTTTTGGACAAAAGCCCCCCCCCCCCGAAAAGTTAGTCTCAAAAAAAAGAGAAAAAGAAGAGAGAAGAGAAAGAAAAAAAAAGAAGAAAAGGAAAAAATTCCAAGCGATTATACACACACACACACACACACACACACACACACATATATATATGTATATATATATATATATATATATATATATATATATATATATATATATATATATATATATATATATATATATGTTATATATATATATATATATATATATATATATATATATATATATATATATATATATATATATATATATATATATATATATATATATAAGAAGTAACCTCCCCCGAAAGTCGGGTCTAGCTACGCCACTGATAAATTTAGTGTATTAAGTGTGGAAATAAACAACAAAAAATGCTTATCATAATTATTTTCAAAACATGCTACTATATATGTATTTTTTTTTAAATCGAGGTTAAACATTAAAACTCTACTTTCATTAATTTATTTAATTTGCGGAAAAATTGAAAAAAATATTGAAAATATTCTGCTGAAATATCAAGCACTAAGATAGAGTTCTTGACGGAAATTAATATCTTCTCTAACTTAAAATGATTTGTATTGAATTGATATTTACTTTACTTCATGTTTTATGCAAGTTATAAAAAAAATGCTTCACAAATAATGAACATAAGCACTTATTGCTAGAAACATCTGCCGTAGGGAAAGAGATTATATAAACAACATGGGGTAAGCATTTATAAGTCCTGTCTACGAGCATAAAAAAAAAGAGGGTATCATTTCGGATCCAAAAGCTGATATATAAGCGATCTGCATTTATTTTTTATTGCATCAAGCGCTTTTTTTCCTCGAGTTTCATCGGTTTTATTCAAAGATTGCTAAACAATTATTTTAAAATATTTTCTACGAACACTTTTGTGTTATAAAGTTTTTGATACTTTTTGATTATTAATTTCTTCAAGATCATATTTTATTTGGCTATTAAAATATTTCATGTAGTTTTGTAACATTGTTTACCCATTCCAAAATATTGATTTTTGCTAACAGGTAGAGCAATATTTCATTGAAAATGATAAGTGTACGAACACTTTTGGGAGCAACTGTATAAATTATAACATTGAATAAAACATTACATGTAGAATGGCAGAAGAAAAAATATCAATACTTATTGGGGAATGGGTACATATTTGTTTAAGAAAATAAAAATGCACAGAGAAAAAAATTTGAACTATTAAACTAAAAAATACACTTTGTTTTACAGAATTATTTTTGTAAAATTCATGGAGAAGAATGAAAACACATAACCATGCAATATATTCAACGTTGAAATTAAAAGCTTCAAAGTTCTATGCCTTTTATAAAAGCGCTATATTTATCATCTGCGTTAGTTTAGCTACGGTGGAATTTTTTTTTTTTTTTTGTAAGTTTAAATTTGTACAAATTCTGTGGTCGTGTTTGACATTTTTTTAACGAAATAAAGGAAGTACGTTTTGGGAAAATAATGTCAATAAACCAACATTTCCTTTTGCAAATAAAAAAACAACGCTATTTAAGCCTAACGTGGAGGTGACTCAAAGTTAGTTCAAAAAACACACAGAGTTCTAAACCTAATCGAACGGTTCGTTTTCAATTTTAATGTGTTTTAAACACAACTATAAACACAACACTAAACAAAAATGTAACAATAAATAAAAGAAAAAGCACATTGCACATACAAATTTTAATAAATACTAACCTTTTTTTATGAATCCTTTAGGATAATTTAACGAGCAAGTACAAGACTGAAACGAAAACTCCCAGAATGCACTGCAATATGACGAAATCGGGACGAAATTATTTCGTCAAAAAGTTGAGATTTCTGGTTTTGTCAAATATCACGTGATTTGGTGACGAAAGGATCGTCGAAAATAACGAAATAGTGCTCGAGGATTGCCAAATCGTCAAAATTGAGCGTTTCATTTTTGACAGTGTAAGTATTATTCAATCATCATGAAGTATAAGCTATAGTCATAACTAAGAACAACCAAACCTGCAAGTAGTATTTCCTCTGATAACCATAAGCGGTGCTAAAACGAACACAAGAGAACCTTTCAGATGCTGTCAAAAGGTTGATGCAGTTCGAATCATTTATGTGATTTTAATTCATATGAAATAGTTTAGCAATGTGTCTTACTTCCTTCTATTGTTTATTACTTAGCGTAACACATTAATTCACCGTGGGCATAAAGCCCTAGATCGTAGCTAAATTAGCGACACGTTCGTCATCTTGGTGCTAAATGCCGCTTTCTTCCTACGTCTAGTATGATAAAGTAGCGTGTTTTTGCTCCTTAATTGTAGTTTTTAATTAACTCCATGTTAATCTACGACGAAGAAGCACCACAATTATGAAGGAAAGTACACTTCTTCATTGCAGCAGACATAGGAAGAAAGCGGCATTTAGCCCCAAGATGGCGGACACGTCGCTACTTTTAATCTACGATACAGGGCTTTACGTAGGCATAGATTCATCATGGTACAAATTCGTTGCAAATAATAGTTTTTTTTTTTATTTCACCGTTCTTTATCTAATAGGATGTAACACACTACTTGCAAATACCGACAGTCCGGTAATCACATTCAGAGATAGAAGTGTCATCCTTGTTGTGAACTCATCAGTCTGGAATTCTGAATAACCGAAATGGAGGCATATGTCCTCTCATTGAAGCTGAGAGTGCCAACAAACAAGTAGCTAAAGCAAATTTAGTCCACAGCCAAGATGCAGTTCAGTTTGTTGGCAATATCAGCTTCAATGAGATGACATCTGCCTCCTACTCGGGTACTCATAATGCCAGACTGATGAGTCTATAACAAGGACGAATCTGCAATCTTTGGGTGTGATAACCGAGCTGTTGGTATTTGCATATAGTTTTACCTTATCTCGGACTTAGTGGCGGTAACTTAGTGCTTAGAGTGACACACTATTTTATGGCCTCTAGAATCTGATTGTCGAATTTAAAGTGTTGTTTCAACTGCGAAAAATCATTAATTAAAATAAAGTACGGTAACATAGTAACCCGTTATACATTGTTTTGGAAGCGTTTTCTGATGGGACATCCTCAGCACTGCTAGGAATATTAAATTGTACTTAAGTCCTCAGGTTAGGGGCCATTCATTAATTGCGTAAGGATGATTTTGGCAATTTCTGCCTCCTCCCCGCTGTAAGGGTACGTAAGATTTTTCATTTCGTTTTTTCAAAACAATAAAATGTTGTTAGAAAAGGATCAGCTACTACGAATCTCCCAGTTTCACGTGAATCAAAGATTTTTATTTTTACAACAGATAAGTTATATTATTTCATTATATTACTCTCGCTGACTTCGTGGTTGGCCCGCGGTGCCTAAGTTCTTTCAGTGCTGTAACGCGCAGCCGTAATGCCATACACGGATTGTATGGAAAGACAAACAACCGTTTTGCAGCCGGAAATGGACCAATCTATTATTTTTTACCGACGTCAGCTTTTGCAGAAGCAGTCTTTCATTCAAATGAGCGGAATATGCACATTACATTTTTACTGTCCCCCCTTATTCACATAGATTCGTCTTATCTGGACGTTTGAAAATTCCACGCAATCCGTGGTTGGACAGTAGTGCTATTTTTTTTGTATATTTTACACTATTCATTCTTTGTAAAACAATTAAAAAACAGCTCATCCTATACGTTATTTACCTTCCAGACGCAAATGAAATATGATCCCTGCCAAAACCACTTCACCGCATGATTTGTAACACAAAATATCGACTAGAAAAAATATTACGTAAAGAATTGTAAGAATTTTGTTGACCCCTCCTCCCCCCCCCCCCGAAAATAAGGATGTGTAGAGATTTTTCCGACCCCCTACCGCTCGGAACCCTTACGTAATTAATGAAATGACCCCTTAGATACCACTGAAAGAGCAATGCCGTGTTCAAGATATGGACATAGATTTTAAATCTAACGTTTAAGCCGATGGTACTCATTTGAATTTTGATATCTTGACTAAATTTTATGCTTTTCGCAATAGTGATTGTAATAAGAGCCATTTGTAGAATCAAGAAAACCGAACGAGTAGGGTCCTATTGCAGTTTATGATTGCGAAGAAACATAATTTGAATTCAAGACGTCAAAGTTCAAATAAATGGTAGTTTTTTTTTTCTTTTTTTAAGGACCTGATAAAGAGAGTTAACTTCACAGCTTTCCCAGGTTGATTTAATATTATGCGCTATATCAACGTAGTTGACAGAAGCATATTTTTTATATGAATTAGAAAAAAATGTAACGCGGAGAGCTTCATTTCTTCAGATGCGCAGCAAAGTGGTTTCCAGCTGAATAACGCCACGTTTAATTGGTTTCCTCCTCCCGTTCAGTTATTTCTGCAGAAATACGCTTAAATATTTACTCGAACAAAAATAACAAGACTTATCCTACGCCTGATTCCTTTTCTACTTCTGCCCAAAACGTGACTCTCATATTTCCACTGTCGCAATTTCATCACGGAAAACTCGCCAGACGTCGTGAAAGCTTGAAATGAATAATTTAATAGACTTCTACTAAATTTAGCTCCGGTGACTTTTCAAGAATCAAAAAGAAAATACATTCCTGTTGTGTTAGCTGAAGTTGAAATGGGTCTTTACGAAGTCGTTGAGAACATTTTCTGAAAGAAAAAGAAAGGATTTGTCATGACATCAATTTATTTAGGAGTAAAAAGATTCCTGTTCATGCTCTGCGTTTAATGGCAAAAACCACGTAAGAATAAACACCTTTAAAACGGTTCGCTTGAAGAATTTTGATCAAATGAGAAATAGCCAATGCGTCAAAGTTGTTTGACGATATGTTTTCAGCTCATTCTTTCGAGATTTTTTTGTCGTGATGAAAATTAGAGAAGTGTAAGTCACTCCAACGGAGTTTAGGGCAGTGTCCCTTGACCTTTTTTGACCCGCAGACTTGTGATATTTTTTAAAATTTTTTTTTATATTTATTTATTTATTTATTTATTTATTTATATGAAAAACAAATGGAAAAAGAAAAAAAAACATTTAAAAAACGGACAAAACGTTTAATTACAGAACAAACGGAATTCATTTAATTACGGACCTGTGAAGGTTTTGTTCCGTTTTTACCAAAAATTAATAACAATAAATGAATCAATAAATATATTAATAAAACTTTACTTGGTGTTAACTGTAACAAAAAATATTTCAATGTTAAAAATAAGCTAAGTAAATATTGTCATAAATATACATAAGTAATAAAGATTGCTGAATCATCGAAAACTACGAAAATTAATCTCAGAGTTCACGTAAAAGATGTCAGGATTTTTTTTTTTTTTTTTTTTTTTTTTTAACGTGGACAAGCAAAAAATCTCTGAGTACCGGTCTTTTTTTTTTTTTTTTGTGGACCCGTCCCGATCCGCTATACCATCGGTTGAGAAAAGCTTAACAAGGATGAATGTAGGTTTTCTATATCCATCTGCAAGAAAATTAAGATTACTTAAATTTTGACTGCAAAAATTTGCATTTAAAGGTAGATACTTTTTTCTTTTATTAAGAAATAACTTTTCCGACAAGTTTTTTTAAACTGATTTTAAAGTAGTTTTAAATGACTTATACCACCGCTATTCTATATTTAGGATAGATTTAGTAAAATAAAATCTAATACATGCAAGGAGTTAAATTTAAAAATGTCCGAAAATGATGACTTTCGATTCAATCAGCGGCATGAACACTGACTTCCACCTCTATCATTCCTACCTAAACAGTGGTTTTGGTTAGTAAACAGCTTTTGGAAGCTCCTAGTAGAAAATATATTTTAGTAAACTTGCACCATACTTAATTGAGAAACTAATGAAAAACCTAACAAATCGCTGCTTGACTCAAAATTTTAAATTTTTGGTTTAGACCAGTACCCCTCCTGTTTAGACTAAATACATCCGTCCATATGATATATAGCATGTTTTTGTTTTAAATTTTAAAAATTATCATCTTTCTCAAATTTTAAAATTGTTCAAAAAAACAATTTTTTTCTGCCATTAACTATTCTTAAAAACTTCAGAAATACTTCTTTTAGTTTATGGCTCAACCTGGGGCTCCTCCCCTACGGGTCGTAGAAAAATTGGAGGGGAGACGTAAGTGCACATAAAATGAAATAAAAAGTAAAATAATCATTTATTGTATTGTGTGATTCATATGTGAATTTACAATAACACACAAGTGAGTTTTTAATAATTATGTCAGTATTCTTATTGAAATTTGTGAATGTGACTCATGTGCAAAACAAACTCACCTATATCAACTCAAAACTTTGTGTTATTTCTTTTCTTCTTACATTTCATATGATCTTATAATAACTACACTATGTTCAAAACTATGTTTTGTGTACTATGTTAAATTTCGTTTGTGAAATTATCATGAATTTTACTTAAAAACTAGCTTTAGTTATTTTACTCTGCTCCCGTATCCTATCCTACTGTACTACTGTATTAACCACATGTGTGGGGGAGGGGCGTGACCTCATGTTCAAAGAGGTGTTCTGAGTTCGGAAGGTTGAGAAACCTGTTCTAGAGCAATGTAGTCCAATGATCAAAGCTTAGATTTATTGAACATAAAAAATTCACGGATAATCTAAAAAAAAACTTAAATGTTCTGCAGTCCACCTTTTTTTTTTGCGAAAATTATTCATACTTCTGCATCTAATTTCAAAAACTTGTTTACTAATATCTCATTGAAAAAGAAATTTGTTAGTTATATAATTACCATAGAGAAACTCTTTAAATTGAACTGAAATAAATGTTTCTCTTAAGTATTTTTTTTCTTTTCAACAATTTTATTTGGAACTAGTGTATTTTTTATTTTATTTTTTTAACACACAATTAAAGGGTTTGGCATATTTAAGCTACGAAGTGTCCGCATTTGAATTAAGATTCACAGCTATGTATAAATATTTTTATTAGCTGTTTAAATGCAAACAGTTCTTTTCTTTTTTTACTTCCTTTTACAAAAAAGGAAGTATTGTATTCGCGAAAAAAAAATCACTCAAAATTCGGCCTTAATTTCCATTTTGCTCACCCCGAATTAATGTTGAGTTTTTTTTTCAACCCGATCACAGGCGGATAAGTGCCTAAGAACGTATAAACACTCGAAATATCCATTTTCACATTCCCCGAGTTAATTACAACGACTTTTCACGTGACGTCCGTATGTACTTATGTATGTGCGTATGTGCCTATGTATGTCGCATAACTCAAGAACGGTATGTCCTAGAAAGTTGAAATTTAGTACGTAGGCTCCTAGTGGGGTCTAGTTGTGCACCTTCCTTTTTGGTTGCTTTCAGATGCTCCAAAGAAGGTCTTTTGCCCCTTTGGGGGGGGGGAATCATTGTTAATTTCAATGTAAACTCAAGTGGTGTTATAATTTGGCGGACACTTGGCGACAGGGGCGGCATTTCAGCATTTCGTTTGGGGGGTCGAGTTTCTTGAACATGAATTTCCTCAGTACGGTATAAAATTCATATTGGTTAACAAGAACTGATAATTAACTGGTTATGTTAAGAATAATTACGTTTGTAAAGAACAATTAAAATTTTTGCGACCGAAGCTTTAAATTAATTTTGTTATAAGCTATCTCACAAAATATCTCGGTACAAGTTTTATTTTTAAGTAAAGTTTTAATCTGCTATTTTTGGAGTCAGGAAGAACAGAAAATTTTGTAACTATACTTAATCAATATCCAATGACTTAATTTATTGCCAGTATAGCTAAAGAGGAAGGTCTTGCTTTGCCTCATTGCGCTTCGAAGGCAATTCTCTAACCTTCTGAGACACAAAAGTCAAAATTGGTTGACGTTCAGTTCTCCTACAACTTTCTGGTTGTGTGCGGAGTTTTTTACACCGATGAAGAGGCTCCATTATTGTAGCCTTAAAATAGCTATATGCTGTATTTTCGTGTAAATTTGTGCTTTATTTACGTTGGTTTTTCAATTTAATCACGAAAGTCATCTTTCAAATGACTGACCTGATTGAAACAGTCAAAAAACAATGGAAGCAAGAAAGTTATGTCAAAACGCACATTTCCTTTAGATTACTCTCTTTAAAATAACCAAGAAAGCTTTTTAAATGGGTTAGTATTTATTTTGTGTCATTAAAAAGTATAGTCACAATTCACAAAGCAATTCCTCTTCCCGCATGCTATTACTTATAAGTGTTATATTTTCTTTCTCGCTTTCTATAACCGACTTACATAATATTGAACTTAAGGCCAATAATAAATATATCTCATTAAATCCTGTCTCAATTTCTTGAGAAACTGAATTGATCAGTTTATTCAAAATGTTGATTTAATATTTTGAATTCCACACCTGGTTTTTGATGTGGGATGTTTTCCAAAAATTACATATCTTTACAAAAGGTTTCCATGAAAGCATAAGATACACCGAGTTGCTAAAATGTGTTTCTAGTACATGGTATCAATGAACACTTACCATCTAAACATTAAGTTATAACATGAGCACAAAAATTTATTTAAAATGACATGGAATTTACGCGTAAAAATTGCGCAGTCTCTACACTGTACCGGCATATCATACAAGATGCACTATCATAACATAGATTACTCAATTTCGAAATATTTAACCCATGTGAAGATATTACTTCTTTTAGTAACTTCTTTTAGGCAAACACTTATCCTCCATCAGTTTTTTCTGTTCTGAAATTGCAGGCAAATGATTTTCTAAGTTAATTAAATTGAATTTTCCCATTTTTTTATTATTATTAGTGAAAATTTATGGGGTGCAACCGCCCCCTCTCGCACCCCCTATTTGCCGCCCCTGCTTGGCGATATATCGCCAGTCGTTTGGTTGCCAAGTTTTGTCGCCGACTTGGCGACAAATTTGGCGTTTATTTTTTTTAATTATTTTTTTTTTATCTAGTTTAAATTTCGTCACTCTTTTTGATATTTAGCGAGTAAATTATTGAATCACATTAAAACTGCCAATAATGAGAAAATGACATTAAATTGGAGTAAAAGGAAGTCATGTGATGCACACATCAGCTCGTTTTCTAATGTGAAATTATAGAAAAGCAAAAGAAAATATTATAAAGTGCATTAACATAGCTTTCACGGTATCAACGTCTACAACTAAATGGAAATTCTGGAAAACATGTATCGCTTCTTAGTAAACAAATCAACATAAACAATCAAAATCATCAACAGTTTTCAGAAACACTTACATGACAATCGTTCTTCTTCTGAAACGTAATACATCCATTTTCTTTTCGCTCTATGTCAAAAAGCATCTTTTCTTTCTGCAATCCACTTAAAAGTATTCTGGTAAGAGGGAGGATATGTTTCCAGATCCTTAAGGCTCTTAAAACGATAATTATGTTTTGAGACACTCGCCTTTCGCAAATCAATTTGATTGATCTGTGGAGTGATATTTCAGCACATTCATTGTAGCTGATTTTGCTTCGTTTGCCTTTGATAAATAATGCCTCCATCGTAATTGATTCCGATTAAATTCAGAGTCACTGTAAAGAGCGCTTCTTCACTTAACTTGCACTTTCTTTAAGTCATGCAATTGCTTTTTTTTCCGGCTGCAGCATTTTATCTTTTAAGTTAATCTTTGTGGAGGAAAAATTACTTCTGATGGCAATAGAAGTTAGTTTAAAGTGGTAAACAATACTTATAGATCTATGAAAATTCTGCTTGCATTGCAATTTATGATCTCAATATTTATTTTTCACGACCCTGGTTTGTTTTCTTCAACAACACACTTTACCATTTCAAATACATTTTCAGCATCAAACATTATTTTATTATTTAAATATTAGTTTTAATTAATGCTGTTTTTAATAATGGTAACTATTATTTTCATTGCATAACTTGTTACTGTCAGATTCATTGCTACAATTTTCATACCCTTTCAGAAATGCTTCCCTCAAATCTCAGGATCTCGTATTTGACGAAACCCCACCAAGAAAAATGCTCCGGGTAACCTTTTCGTTAAAAAATTGAGTAAAATTTTCGTCAAATCGATGAAAATGTCATGAAATTTGAGCATTAATGTCTGACCTAACGAGGTCAGAATAGCCATAAATGACGAAAAATATCTAACACCTGAAGAATCCAAGAATCTTCAAAAGTGAGCGATACATTTTTGAGAGTGTAGAATATATAAGCGTAAGATCAACAGTACAGAATTATTTTCCGCATCGCCGTGATTTTATTTTCTGGTACATTTTGATGTTAGAAAAGTCCTCAAGCACCACCAATGGCATTTGTCAACTCTACAAAAAAAAAAAACATATTTAAGATTTCTCATGAATCAAAAAGGATGAAAATCAGTTAAAAAAAGTTAAACCCATACAGCAGAACTCATGTCTACGGGGGACATTTTCTCTGTGTCACCAATATTATGGTTATCCTCATATAATTTCTTGAGTTCTCAGAAACAGAGCGCTCACTTTAAAGAATTCTTCAGAAGCAAGAACTAATTTGTCATTTACGACTAGTCTTTCTTCTCTGGATCAAAATGTCATGCTAAAATCTCAAGCAATTTTCGTCAATTTGACGAAATATTTATTCATTGCATTTTTCAAAGCAACGACAAGATTTGATCATGCGTTTCCGAGTGTGGAGCATAATTGCAACGTAGTAAGAAGACCAATAAAAGTGATATTCTTTTTGCATTATAAGCAAATTCAAACATAATTCATTTCATATGTCCAAACTGCAAAATAAAAATACATTTTTCGGAAAACAATATTATTTGCCTTCTGACTGTCATATTCTGTAAAATGATTCTTTTAAACACTATAATATAAGCAACACTGTGTCAAGTAAACATAGCTGTATTGTATTTAGTTTGATTTTTTTTTTAAATGAGAAACTCTGACTACAGAAAAATAACAGAAACACTAATGGTGGTTTTGTAGATGAGCTACAATTACCCATTCATCTTTTTTCATCTTTAAAATTACTAAAAGCACACAAAAATAATTTCAGTTAGTCCCATTTCGCACACAAAATATTATCTAAAAAGACATTAGATTTTTCTTACGATATACTTACATAACTCGAAATTCACTTCTTCCCATTCAGTGTTCTTTTTTAATTGGAGGGTGATTCTGGGACAATTTAATATCTTATGGGAAAATTATGAGTAATCATCTTAAAATAAAAAATAATGTTTGAAACAATTTGCGATTTTAGCTGTTTTTGCGAACATTGATCAGATACTAGAAATTAGATATGGGTATACGGGAAAGTAGGCTCGTTTAGTTCTAGACGAAACTTCTTGTTATTCATTAAATTTTCTTGAAAAAATAAACATTGAAAAAAAGGACAATAAGAAGACTAAAATCAAAATAAACCAGTCAAAGTAACAAGTAGATAAAACCGGGAGTTTAAAAAGAACAAATATGCGGCTACAAAATCATTAAAAGACATGCTAAAAATATCCAAGACACTGAAATAGTCGTTATAATCATCATAGAACTAATAGAAATAAAATAATTAATGCTATTCAACTAGCAAACATTTTAAACAGAATGATCGTAGTTCAGTTTCTATAATAAAGGACCTCTTTTATAGTTTTGTTGATAAATTTATGCGTGATTTGCACACATCCGGGATTTTAACCATTTCAACCTGTCAACTGTGTAGCTTTACTAACCAAATTTGTGTTATATTGTGCTTTTGTGACAACAGCCGCAACATGATTCAGTGAAAAGCATGTTTGCAGATTATAGTTGACATTTGCCGAATGTCCATAGATTAAACTTTATTACTATTCTGTCATAATTAGAGCACCTAATTGAACTCAAACATTATGCCATAAATTATGTTTTTTTTTTTTTTTTTTTTTTTTTTTTTTGATGTTGCTAGTTTTGACATTTTTAGCTACACTTTTATTACTGTAATATCTTAGCATTGGAGCTTTGGCCATCAAAAGTCCAAGAATGGTTGCAAAATATTTAAGCACATTCATCACTTTTAAAACCAAGAAAAATACGGAGCTTTTAATTTATGAAGCGCCAAAACTTTAAAACGCAAATAATTTGAGCTAACTAAAATTTGACATTAAAAGACTTCTCATAAAATTTACTACAGCTTAAAAAGCATAAAAATATGAACAACAGTATCAAATAAATACATGTTTGAGGGAAAAAAATTTAGAAGCGTGTTTTAAGATAACAAGGAATAATTTTTGTAATGCAAACTTGTATGAGCCTATGGTTGTAGAGATGCTCGTTTAAAGTGATTTCTATTATCTACGAAACACGCGTCAACCCTTTTCGTTAAATATTTTTTCTCGAAACGTTGCTGCATACAGTTTTTCTTTTTATTAAGCATTATCAATTTCTCAAAACTTTTACGTGTAAAATTACTGTACTCGATTTGTTAGACTTATCTTCAAATAAGAAGCCTGTCTAGAATTAAATGACATCGATTTTTAAACATTTATACTCTGCCTTTTCCTAGCTTCCAATTGTTTTATACTTCTTGTGTACCCGCGTTTTAACGTATTGGAGGCGTTTGGTATGAAAATACATTTTTATAACCCATTTTTAAACATTTGTTACTCCGCTTTTCTCAGTTTCTTATTTCATGCTTCATGTGTGCCCAGGTTTTTTAAGTATTTGAAGCGTTTAGAACCAAATCCAGTTCAGTTGACGAATTTTCAAAAAAAAAAAAAAATCGTAATTTGATAATTATTGGCCAATACTATCATACTACAAAGATATTTAAGACCAACCCCTCTTAAACAGGCCGAAAACCGACACCAAAAAACAGTTTCACTTCAAAGTCAGTGCAATCAACGTGTCAATTGAAAGGCCCTTAAAAAGGTACAGATAACAACAACATCATAATGATAAAAAAATTCCCGAATCAATACATATCTCTGATTTTACTGGCTAAAACATGGCATAAAATTAAGAAATCACACGAATTTAAATGGAATTGGAAAGGAAAATGAAAAAAAAAGGAACCGATGTAATTCAAAACCTGTGTAAATTATTTTAATCTATAAATAATTAGACAGTTCAGCTAATTAAAATAATAAAACAAGATAAATTCGTGTACCGAAGGTTAGTCAAACGAAAATAATTTCCGTAGGAAGAATAAAGTACGCAAAGCGTGAATTGTATTTTGTCTTTCCTGTAAATTTTTCTAAATATTGGATTGAACTGGTTTTCACTAAACGCCTCATTTTAAAATAAAACTAGATTTTTTACTCAAAAGAGAAAACTAATAGTTATTTCCGAAAGCGATAAAAGTTTTCTCCAACTGATTTGTTTGAAGTCACGCTTCAATAACTTTTCGCCATTTAGCTTAAAAAATATATATTCATATGTATTTAAAGTGCAATTTAAACAGCCCAAAGGAACGGAAGACAAAACTATGACTTAAATTATTATTGAAAGAAAAGCTGTTCGAAAAATGTTTTAAAAAGATTAATAAATAAGTATTAAAAGCTATATTTGCCTTAAAAAGACCCTTTCTTAAACTTAGCATCGTTAAAATAATCGTGACTTTAGTTTGGGTCATTTTGGGTAAATGAATACGTGGGGTGAACGGAATGGGGTGAAAAACTATGACCACAGATATGATTTTTTAAACTTAACAGTTGGCGAGGAAAAAATAGGTAACATAGGAGAGATTTTAAAGGAGCTATACGTATTTTCAACGACCCGGTAGTAGACTTGCTCATTTCTTAAAACTGACACTGTCACATAGTTGCTCACCAAAGTTTAGTGATCTTATGTTTTGATCTCCAGGACCGTTTCAGGAAAAGCAGACATTTTGCAATGCCCGTGACAATTCTGTATTTCATTTCAAAACGTGTAATAAACAAATACTTTGTTGCCTAAGAAATCACGCATGTATGTGTGATTTCTTTGCCATTTTTTTGTTTGTTTATTACATGATTTAAATATTACATTTGACGCAAAATGTAGAGCTTTCACTTGTGGGAACATTTGTCTCATTTTCTGTGGAGTGACCCACTTGTGGGATTCTTTTTGAAACATACTAAAAACAAAATATTGAGAAAGCAAAGTATATGCCTAATAAGTTTAGCAACAACAGATTCGAAGGATGTATTGCTAGAATTGATAACTCTAAAGCTGATGCCCAAAAGTGTGTTCTGCATGTGACAAGTAAACTTAATTCTAAAAAACCAAAATTAAAGCGAAATTTAAAACAAAATTCTTTGCAGAACAAATCACAAGAGTCAAGAACTTTTACTGAGTCAAAATTTTTTAAACTTTGAGTCTTTATCAATTTGTATACAGGAAGCCAACTAAAGTTTACTGTCCTTCCACTAATTTCGAAACGGCAAAGAGCTATTGTCGTAAAAATGGGTGTCTAGGTACAGTAAAATTGCCATGTGCCACACATTAACGTCGCTTACAGTGCCACCCGATGGCAAAACTCGGAGTTATCGTTATTCCCTCAGAAACAGAACGAGATACTGGAAAAAAAGTTTTTGACAAGACTGTTCAGCATCAATAAATTTAAACCACTGGAACGAATGAAAACATGATTTCATTTCCAACGAATAGTCAAAAAGTCAAAACTTTCATACACAACTACTCTCAAAAGGTTTTCTTAAATACAATGCACTAAATTTTATCTCCCAATTAATTCAACAGATAAGGAAAGATCTGAAGGTTGATTCTGCCATCACGTGTGGGTCAATTGGACTAAATGTGTCCTAACCTTTTCATGTAACACAAATTATTTAGGACTAAAATTCAAACATTTGCTGGACTAATAAAAGCACTTAAATGATTTGCAAAGAGTTTTTTACAGCAGTTTTATTTATTATTTTTTAATGAAGTTTACCTTTTACGTGTTCCATCAGTATTAGACTTCTCAGTTTTGGCAAAATATCCTCTAAATTTATTTTTACAACTTTCACAAGTGTATACTTTTTTAAAAATAATTACTTGTTATTGTTACTTTCATAAAGAAATAAATAATTGACCATAAATGTAGAGTTCGCTTTCATCCCTTTGCTTCTCACTGCCACATTTGGAGTTTTGTGGTTTATTTATATAAAGAAAGATAGGTTATAATACCTTCTGTTAGTAGGGGAATGTGGGGCAAAGTGAAACAGTTAAGATCACTGAGCTTTTTCAAATCAAGCAAAAAGGAAATTTTTCTTAAAATTGCATTACAGCAAGAAAAAACATTTTATTTTATAACGAATCTTACATTGAAGTAGTAATTTTTATTTTTGGCAGTAAATTTTAGCTTTTGAAAAAAATTGGATTTATTTTTTTTTATTTTATTTTTTATTTTTAATACGGCAAAGAGAAAATGCAATATTTTTGTAATGTATACTGAAAAAAATAAACGAATAATTAAATTAATTAGTTAATTAATGTATAAAGACAAAAAAAAATGAATGAGTAAAAGAGTGAACAAATAGGAATATAAGTGAATAAAGGAATAAATAAGTGAATTTCTAAATTAAGGTATATAAATAAAGTAATTAATAAAGAATACGTAAGAGATTTAATAAATAATTGAACAATCAAACGAAATTAACTATTTCACTTTCCCCTGCATGTGCTTGTCTAATTGTACAAAGTTTTAAAATACAAATAAGCTTAATATTAACAAAATGAGTTATGCATTGAATATTAGAACGTCTCAATTAATATTTCAAATGTTGATTACAGTAACTTTATCATTCAATAATGCCGAAAATAATTTTCATCTTAAAACAAAGTATTACAATAGGAGTATCAATTTTTAAAAATTGCTTGTATATTATTATATTTGATTTTCAGAGGTAATTTTTTCTCGACTGGAATAGACTACACGTGTTGCTACGTAGTAAAAATGTTACTAGACTGGTGGTGCTAATATCAATGTAAATATTTCACCATTTTACTTTGCCCCACATTCCCCCGTTTAAAAATTGTAATAAGCACATCCCCCCTCCCAAGAAATTGCACCAGTACCTATGTTTTCTTAGACAGAAAAAATGTTTGATTAGACGCTTTGAAATGAAATGTAAGAGTTTCCGTGTGCAGGACAAAATATCAGCTTTTCCTGGAATGTTCCCGAAGTTAAAACAGTGACGCTTGTTACCAAATTCACCCACTGATCCTACTGCTCTAAATGTAGCATTTCTATAATGCTATCAAGTACGTTGATGTCAATTACTTCTTCATTTCTGATGACACTTTTTCCCAACAGCAACATCTACAATTTGAAGGGTCGTCACGTACTACCTGGTCAGCGCTTAGCTTAAAAACTAAAACTTGCTGGTATGACTTGATTTACGCTTCTCCTCACGATCTTGCTTAAAGACATTCGTCATGTCAAGGGAATTCCCCTCGAAACTTGAACTTATATGACGATATATGATTATGAGCTTTATCTCTAATTCTTTCCTCCCACATTTATATCAAAGTTTTCTGAGCAAAAGACCCTTCATTATTTTTGACTTTGCTCTCAATTTGTGAAAAATTAAGTTATTGCTCTTGTACATATATTGACTTTTTTTTTTTCAAAATTATGTTTACACTAACTACCAAACAGCACGACCTTGAGTGTCACGGATCTGAACGAAATTCTTGATTTAGGTCAATTCCCACTAGATATGAGCCCAGTCAAAGCGGTTTGCCTGCATAGGCCCTAGTTCGGCCGTAATTGTGTCCAAAAATTTTAGTTTGGCTCCAGAAAAGTAATGGTTTTTCCTTTGAAATTAAATTTTTTTAACTCTTTTCTTGATATTTTATTGCAGTATCGCCCAACTGAATGCATTCACAGTATAAAGCAAATTTCACCACCCCTACGTTGTACTAACAAGAGACACGACAAATGTAAGGAAAGCAATTATTGTGCCAAAGTTTCAAATTCCAAAGAAAACGCTATTGTAGTTCTGGAGCCAAACAAGCAAATTAGGAACCTCCTTGCAGCCAAACTAGAGCATATTCACTCAAACTGTTTTACCTGGGCTCATATCTAGTTGACCGAATTGACCTAAATCCAAAAGTTTATCCAGATTCGCGACTCTGAAGTTTTTGCCATCTGAACCACACTGATTTGCAGGCCTCATGAATTGCAATGGCATTTTCATCGGAAACTTTGGGACAATATCTACCCTCTCAAGACATTTGGCGTCTCTTGTCTTAACAACGAGGGGGAGGGGAATATTTATTATATGTAGTAAATGCATTTAATTGGCTCTTACTGCAGTACGAATGCAAGAAAAGCGTTAAATAAAATAATAGTTTAAAAACTAAAAAAAAACACGCTTTCGTCGCAAAATGAACTAAAAAGTGAAAAATAATCTTTGAATGATAGTAGTTGACCAATCACTTAATTTTAATGTAATACAAAAAAGCGTAGGTTGCTGTCTATTTACATTTTTGCTTGGACAACAAATGGAAGAAATTAAAAACAACTGATAAGAAGCCCCCCCCCCCCGCGCTTTTTCGTATTACATTAAAATTAAGTGATTGGTCAACTACTATAATTCAAAGATTATTTTTCACTTTTTAGTTCATTTTGCTACGAAAGGGTGTTTTTTTTTTAGTTTTTTAAACTATTATTTTATTTTTCAGTTTTTTAGTCTTATATTGGGGAATTATCAGGCGACGAAATTATTTATAAAACTAGTGCGAAGTAATATCTTGAAGTTAAGACAAGGGCACCCCGATGGGAAGCTACTGTGAGTCATCGATGTATGTTTGCGGAAATCACATTTATATTACTTTGAAAATTTGAGATGCATTTGGATAAAAGTTTTGTTCAACAATGGTCTGATCAGCAATGAATTTCTGATTGAAGGCTCACCTAAATTTTGGCATGAAATTAGTTAAAAACAATTATATTTCATGTTCTAATTACCTTGGAGCATTGGAACAAATTTTGTCTAATGCAGAAAAATTAAAGGTTTTTGTAGATATTTTTATATAATTTTTGCGAGCATTTTTTAAAGTATTTTTTTTTCCTTTTTTACATTGTTGGATTTATGCCAAAATATTGATAAAAATTGGAGGAAACTAACAATTAAAAGAGTTAATTAATTAATTTGAATATAGAATATTGCATTGTCATCGGGTCTGAGGTCGCGTGCCAAATTTCAAAAGAATCCGATCGCAGGAAGTTTGCAAAATTTGAGCTGCAAGATTCCGTTACAAGATACATACATACATACATACATAAAGGTGAAGCTAATAAAGGCGTGTTAATTTAATTTCAAAGGAAAAACCATTGCTTTTCTGGACTCAGATAACAACTTTGGACGCCCGTTGCAGCCGAACTAGGGCCTATGCAGGCAAACCGCTTTACATGGGTTCATATCTAGCGCGAACTGACCTAAATCCAGAATTCCATCCAGATATGTGGCCCTCAGGGTCGTGCCGATTAGTAGTAAGATCTTTCGATTTCCTTGTAAGACTTACTGAAGACTTGTACTTGTTTAAAATCTTTGAAGAATTTTAAGTGTTAAAAATAGACATCAGTTACAAGAAGGTTTTACAGCTTGAAATGCATAAAAATTGTGACAAACATTATGACCTCATTAATAACGTCAAAAATAAAATATTTTCAGAAACAGCGTGGAACTTCATTTATCAGGACTAACTGGGTTCACATAGATAATATAGAGAATAGAAAATTGTTTTGTAACAACATTAACGATTTTGCAGTAAGTTACCGCCCTAAGCCAGGGCTATGGCATAAATACATAAAATACACCACCAGCTCAGTTATTCCAAGCCGAGGACTGCAGTTTCGTGCTTTTTAGCACTCATCAGCCCGGAATAGGGATAACTGAGCTGGCGGTGTATTTTATGAACATTAACAACTGTTTACAAGATATTTAAAAACTTTAAATAATTTTCAAATAATTCCTTTACAAAAAATTAGTCCTTCTTCTGTTTTCTATATGAAACGAGTGTGGCACTTATATAAAGCGAAATCACACGCTTTATTTTCACAACATAAAAATAAAAAGCGAATGTTTGGCGTACTCAGTTAAAATATTTCTATTAAAATGTCAATAAATACCTATGGCTATAAACTTCTTAAAAGAATACCTACAAGATTGATCTGAATTATCCAATGTTCCGGATCAAAGATTACCGAATAAACGATTTTGTCAAAGTTTTTATTCCCAGGTCAATATGTATTTATTAAAAACTAGTGGTACCCGCACGGCTATGCCCGTAGTTGAAAATTAAAAGGTCATTTGGTTCGCCTGTATATTTACAAATACTGGATGATGCATTTGCTTGCCCCTGTTATGGTTCCACGTTATGATAATTTGGCAATTTACTCGTTCACGTTGTGATAATTTGCTCGGTAAAAGTTTCTTCAAATTGGAATAGAAAAAGAACAAAATTGAATTTTCGAAAAATCGCTTCGACTTGCACACTCCCACGCTATAAACTAATTATGTGCCAAATTTCATTAAAATCGGCCGAACGGTCTAGGCGCTATGCGCGTCACATTGATCCAGACATCTAGACAGAGAGGCATCCAAACAGAGAGACTTTCAACTTTATTATTAGTAAAGAAAATATAAAGATGTACAGAATGTTAATGTTAAGCCTTTGTTTTTGAACGGGAAGGAGTGACTGAAAATCAATGTTAAAATCTTTTAAAGAATTCAGTTTGTGATTGAAATCTAAATACTATGTCTCTAGTGATTTCGATCTCATATGATCAACGCATTTGAAACAATTGTTATCCATTTTCAAGCAAATGAAGTCTATGCAATAAAACGTTTCATACTCGGTTTGAAACCATTTTCTTCCTATTTTAATGAAATACAAACATCTTGAAACATGCACGGTAACTATGAGTAACATAAATAAAATTCATATTCTTTTTCTACGACGTGAAACATCGTAATGGCTGCTTTCCCTAATTCAGCATCTAGAGAGTCGTAAAATGGGGAAGAAATAAATGGAAAGAAAAAATATCATCAGTAAACTGAGTGCAGGAAAATCTTTTGTAATGATAAAAAAAAGAAACTCGAATGGCAAAAATGTATTATCGTATTCGGGGTACGAAGAGAAATTTTGATTACGTTTTCCGAAAATATTATTTCAATAACTTGCACAGACATGTTTATGATGCAATGAGTTTTTGAACACAGATTTAGGATGCTGTTTTTAACTCCCATGTAGACATTTTATAATCAGAGTAATTTTTCCAACAGCCCTGCGTTTTATATGAAACAGCAAAAGCCTAACGCCTCCAGATAAATAATTGCCAACGCGAAAAAATTAGGATATTATCTCAAAAAATGTTAAAGCATTAAAGGAATTAAATCTGTTCAGATCAAACAATCCTATTATGAAATTGATCCAATTTATTTAAATGATAAAGGCTAACGGTTTTGAAGCACACAATTGCAGAATTATTGTACAAATGTTTCAGGGTTATAACAACAAATTCTCTTCCCTTATTTCGGATTCTTATTTGGTAGCTCTAGCTTACATTTAGCTTATTATTAGCATCTAAAACTCAAAACTTTTTTTAAAAAATAAAGCTGCTGTTTCTTAACTTTTAATAACGGCGGAAAATCATTAAAGTTGAACGATAATTGATTTGCCATTTTGGTTAAAAATTTGTTCCATAGCTAAACTTTTTAAATGGAATTGAAGCTTTGAAATTTTAATTAAAAAAAAATTAAAACATAAATTTTTATAGAACAAAGAGAGCAACTTATCGCAATTAAAAAAAAAAAAAAACTCTTTTTGCGAATGTGCTGCTGTATGAAAACAACTTCTACTTCACTCTCTAATTAACGGCAAAACGTCTATGAAAAAAAATAGAACTCATTTAGGAACTTTGTTGTCATGTGGGTTTTGCCTTCCTTTTAAAAACTTCTGTTTGTTGAATTATAATCCAAATTCAGTTAAGAACGTTGAGATTTAAAGCGTTAATTAAGGTTAAACTAATAGTTAAAGGATTCGTAATCTAATTCGACTGAAACTTGACTTGAAGGTTAACACTTAAAAGCTTCTATAAATAGACGAATTAGAATGATAGTGGTGTAAGACAAAATTTTTACAATTTAAGTTAATGATATATTTTATATTGCTCGTTAACTTCCGTATTAAGAGTTCCAATTGGGTTGTTTCCAAAGTTTTAAAAGGTTTTTTTTCTGAAAGAGTATGCTTAAAAATATATATTTTAACAATTTGACAAAGTTTAGTATTTTTAAAAAAATATTTCAATCGGTGCGCAGATTCAATTCTATTTTTTAAGTTTCTGCTCATTACATCACAAGTGATGAAAGGTCTTTCACTGATACAATTAGCGCAGAGTGCAATTTTTTTGAATTAGATAAAGATAAAAATATTATCCTTAGAAACACCTTAGGAACACCTTATGAAAAAAAATGTTCCTAATAACACCGAAACACGTGTCTACAGTAACTTGCAGTTTTTGTGCTTCAAAACATTGGATAATTGATTATTTTAATTATCAGCAGAAAGGTATTTATTCGTTATTCGCTACTCCAATAAACTATAGGGGGAGCTGCAGCCACTGTCTAATGGCGGATGAAAAAGATAAAACAAACTAATGCCGCAACTTATAACTTAATTTGACGCTTAGTGAATGACAGTAATTTTTCATCGTGTTTGTGGGAAGCTTTCTTTTGTATTCTTCTGAAATTACATTACATCATAAACTGTCTGAAGCCTGTAATTTACCCCAAAGAAAACACGTGGAATGGAATGTTTTACCTTTTTCTTTAGTATTGTTAATCACCGCAAGGTATCGTATTCGAGCTCTGGAGTTGCGAATTGTCATGTGATGTGTTTAATCATTTTATTAAACAAAAAGAGAAACCTTTCATTACTAGAGTTTGACCTGTGTTCTGTTTGTTTACGGAGGAAGAACTTGAGTATCCTGTTTAGATGTGGTTCGATCAACATACGGCGCACACTTTGAACTTCTAGTAATGAAAGATGTTGTTTTATGTTTAATGCAATGATAAAACACCTCACATGACATTTGTTTTTCTTACAGTGATTATACAGCGATTACTAAAAACTAGAAAATATCCCGTCAAGGTATGACGAGTGAAAATTGCTTCTACATTTCAACGAAGCAATTGCCTGTTTGGTGATAGTTTTATAGCTGAAATTTTAACCCTAACTCCAGTAGATTAACCCTAAACTACAGTAGACAGCGGTTATTGTTGACCACTTTCATTTCTTCATTCTCCTAAAATGAGTCTTACTAGTAAAAGAGTTAAGATACCGGATCCAGTTCGGCCTTGTCAATGCAAAGCATTTCCCTGCATGTCAAACATTACAAAAAACGAGCTGATGTATGCATCACATGACTTCCTTTTACACCAATTTAATGCTATTTCCCTATTATTGCAATTTTAATGTGATTCTCTCTCTAACTCTCTAAATATCACCAACAATGGTCACATTGAAACCAGACTTTAAAAAAAATCGCCAAATTTGTCGCCAAGTTGCCGACAAAACTTGGCGACCAAAAGACTGGCGATATATTGCCAAGTGTCCGCCAAATGATAACACCACTTGAGTTTGCATCGAAATTAACAATGAATTCCCCCAAAAAGGTGCAAAAGGCCCCCTTCAGAAACATCCGATTGCAACCAAAAAGGCAGGTGCACAACTAAACCCGATTAAGAGTCTACGTACCAAATTTCAACTTTCTAGGACATACCGTTCTTGGGTTTTACGACATAAATACACACATACGCACATACATACGTACATACGTTCTTAGGTACAGATGTACGTGTGGTCGGGTCGGAAAAAAAACCTCAATATTCATTTGGGGGTGAGCAAAATGGAAATTAAGTCCGACTTTTGAGTGAAAATTTTTTCACGAATACAATACTTCCTTTTTTGTAAAAATAAGTAAAAATATTATCAAATTAGCATTCTATGGGGTGAGTTTCATTGTGGTTGACGTCTGGAGTGTTGCTCTACCAGTAAATTGACTATTATGTATTAGAGGACTACGCTTTATACTTTTCATTTTTCTCCTTTTTCTTTGATTTTTCGATGTCATAAAACCTTTGAACCTTTGAAGTAGAATGGCGCATATTCAAAGGATAAATCGTTGCTTTCCAATGAATTTTTAAAATGTTTCAAGTACTTTTCGGATACCCTGTATTTTCTCCCAAGGAGTACACAAAATTTATCTACTAACCTGAACTGCTGTTCATGAAAATGATAGATGTGTAGCGAGTCCATTTCCATATCGCTGATTAATCCAGTACACAGAATTTTTTGTAAATTTTTAATTTATAAACTGAATTGCATGTAACTAACTTTCTTTAAGTAGATCTATTGTGCTTGTTGAATGACAGTGGTGTGAGTCATTTAAAGTTACTTAAAAATGAGTAACAAGTAAATGTTGATAAAAGTGTTTACCCATAATAGAAAAAATAGTTATCTTTTAATACAAATTCTGTTCTTGACGCCTAAGCTTACGCAAACCGTTTTTTTTTTTCCCTTTTACTCTGATTCTTTTCTTTATTTTTGAGAAATCTCGAATTTCTTGCTGTTCTCACGCAACTGTTGTTGATTGTCCTATCGTTTTATTGTTTTTTTTTTCGTTGATACTATATTTCTGCTCGCACTTTAGGTAGAAGAAATTTGACAGTTAGGCAAAAAAGTTCAATAACACTGGAAAAAGTTCTTAATGAATGCTGGGTGGGAAATTTATCGCCAATCTGTCATGTTCAGAGTATGATTATTACTCCAGAACTTGATTTAAACTGAAAAATCCATCAAAAAGTAAATCAGATCATCAAGAAGAAATCCATTTAATTCAACCTAAACAAAGAATGTTTAACATCAATCACTTTTGTATACGTTAATCTTTCTTAGAATTCGCAACTCCAGCGCTCGAATGCGCTACCTTGCGGTGATTTATAAAATTAAAGAAAAAGGTAAAACATTGCGTTCCACGTTTTTCTGTTGGTAAACCTAGAGAGTTTGTTACGAGTGTTAATTAACGCGTTCGATGTGTCTTAGATTGCTTTCAGCAACAGAAATTGTTTCGTTCCTTAATGATATTGAAAGCGTAAACACAAGAAAACTCTGGATTAACAAACTTCGCATTTGCATGAAGTTATCAACAAATATGCTCGTCTGTTCGATGCGTTTTTTTTTTTTTTTTTTTTTTTTTTTTTTTTTTTTTTTTTTTGAAAGAGGATAACGTTATACCGGGTAATTTTTTTTTAAATTGTTTTGTGAGAATTTGTAAGAATATTGTTTTTTTTTTTTTTTAAATCTTAAGCTCGAAATAAGGATTCGATAAAATTAGCAGAAGAGTTAGGGCTTTCATCTCCGCCTAGTTTAAAAATAATCAATTTAACTAACCTTATTTTACTGCAGCATTTAGTTGGAATGGACAGTATGCAAAATATTTTCTTGAATATATTATAGTAGAACAAAATGAAAAATGTTTAACGCTGAGAATTTTCATCACCAAAATAGTGCGGGTATAGTTTAGGGTTATACTTTTAGTATTGTGCGAGCAAAGAACCCTTGGCGAGATTTCGCATCTAAGTTGTAAACCATTTTTGTTTTTTATCATGTGTGGATTAAGATAGAAAGATTACGGAATTCGATAAGTTTAAAGAAATAATGGAAGATCAGTTAAAAAGAAAACTACCACCATGTATCCATGAGAATTTTATCGATGATGCATGAGAGAATTAAATCATAATTCAGAAATTCGAAACATACGAAACAGAAAAAAATTTAATTTACCGATTCGGCAATTTGAGAAATAACTCAGCTACAAATGCAGAACAATTAGCGCTAGCCAAATAAGACAAAGAAGTATCATCTTCCTCTTTTGATAACACTGGTAAACAAAGGTTTTGTTACATGAAATATTTATATTGTTCTTATGGCCGCAATAAAAATGAAGTTCCATCAAGAATTGATAAATATCGAATTCAATATCGCGGAAATGGCTACTTACAACTACGAACTACGAAATTTGCATTAATTTCTAACGTTTTTAGTGATGCTTCTTGAATTCTTATCTCTCTCTACGTGGGCCAGAATATCCACAAGACTTTAAAAATAAGTTTCAAAAGAATAAAACAAAAAAGTAATGCATATAAACAAAAATTACGAGACTTATTTTCTACGGTACGGCGTGCGTAAGTTGTAACTTTTTCATCCGCCATTAGACGGTGGGTGCAGTAGCCCCTATAGTTTGTTGGAGTTGCAAATTCAGTTTCTGGCGGAGAAATTCGGAGTCTTTTACGTTTTTACATAAAAGTATGCGCAGACGATGTTTTTTTTTTTTTTTTTTTTTTACAATGAAAATTATTTCTTTAAATTGACATTTTATTGTTTTTATTTATTTTTGAAAGTACATTAATTCATTTTCAAAATCTTTTTTGGCAACAGCGGAAAAACAAACGATTTTATTTATTTATTTATATATTTATTTATTTTTATTTTTTTTTTTTTTGAGACAATGTATTTATTTTAATGATATTTCAATTTTGATCCTTTTTTTTTTCTTTTTAAAAGCAGTTAAAGGAATTTTTTAATGGAAAAAAATGTATTAGCTGCATTGTTTCAAACGTGCTACTACTTTGTTTATTTATTTTTTACGCACATAATTCTTTAATGAGCGAGGCATATTTTATTTCTAGAAATCAGCTGAAAATACTTTAAAAAAATATGTTTCAAATAATTTGCGATTTTAGCTAATTTTGGGAATACTGGACAGATACTAGAAAGTCGATATTATTGTACGGGAAAGTAGGCTCGTTTAGTTCTAGACAGAACTTCTTGTTTCTCTTTCTGAAAGTGGTTAAAGATTTTTTTAATAGACAAAATGTATTAGCTGCTTTGTTTAAAATATGCTGCTACTTTATTTGTTAATTTATTCATTTTTTACGCATCTAATTCTTTAGATGAGCAAGGCATATTTTATTTCTAGATATCAGCTTAAAATATTTAAAATTTATGTTTGTAGTAATTTGCGATTTTAGCTACTTTTGAGAATATTGATCATATACTAGAAAGTCGATATTGGTATACGGGAAAGTAGGCTCGTTTAGTTCTTATCGGAACTTCTTTTTTTCATACAGGCGTTATTTTCGCTCACGATGTTCACCTCGTCGCCTGATTTTCGAAATGTGAATTTGGAAACAAAGTTTTTTAATGTTTAATTGAGATATTTAGCACTTTTTCCTCAGAAGAGTCGAACTAATTTTTGTGTTAGTTCTTTATATTATTGTAATATAAATGAAAAATTATCCTATAACCTTTGTACTACAATATGAATTAAATGAAAACACCAACGTAAATAAAGCACAAATTTTGAAGAAAAAAATTTTTCTTCGAAATTTGTACTTTATTTACGTTGTTTTTTTTTTTTTTTTTTTTCATTTAATTCATATATTATTGTAATGTTGGCCTTCTAATACACGATGAAATTAAAACTTATGATCCAGCATATAAGATAGCGGCAAAAGTTGACAAGTTAAGCCTGGTGTAACTTTTAAATATTTTATTAACCTTCAAAATTATGAAACATTTTATGAAGCTCGGCTTTATAACATTTTTATGTGTAATCGTATCTACATATTAAACTGTTTAGTAAACTATTTTATGGGATATCATTTTCCTTTTTATTATTTTCTAATTGTATTTAAAGCAATATCTTTACTAATAATAAAGCTGAAAGTCTCTCTGTCTGGAGGATGTGTGAATGTCTGTACGATGGCTGGATTCCTGTGCCGCGCATAGCGCCTAGACCGTTCGGCCGATTTTCATGAAATTTGGCAAAGTTAGTTTGTAACATGGGGTTGTGCACCTCGAAGCGATTTTTCGAAAAATTGATTTTGTTCTTTTTCTATTCCAATTTTAAGAACATTTTCCGGAGCAAAATTATCATAAGATGGACGAGTAAGTTACGAAATTATCATGACGTAGAATGGGAGAGCGAATGAACATAAGCCAATTGATGAGAAATTCGTCATCCATTATTTGTAAATATACAGGCGAACCGAAAGACCTTTTAATTTTCA
The DNA here is from genome assembly GCF_026930045.1 of Uloborus diversus. Taxonomy (NCBI): domain Eukaryota; kingdom Metazoa; phylum Arthropoda; class Arachnida; order Araneae; family Uloboridae; genus Uloborus; species Uloborus diversus. Next base: position 25,254,525 of record NC_072734.1, on the reverse strand, counting down.
ACTACGGGCAAAGCCGTGCGGGTACCACTAGTAATTGAATACAGTTTATATTTATGACCAGTAAAACCGTCTGAAAATTAATAAAAACAGATTCTTCGCAGGACATAATTCCACAAAATTTCATGCTAAACAGTTTTCATTAACACTCGCATTCATTTCACTTCCGTTCTAGACAAAATTCCAGCTGATGCAAATTCCTATTTAATAACTCGAACAGGATGCGAGCATAATATATCTCAAAGGAGAAGGAATGGGAGAATTAAAAAGTTGAATGCGTCAAAAGTTATTCGAGCGAAGGTTACACTTTAAGACTTTATTAAGACACCACTTATTTTGCTTCGCACTTTCGCTGAAGTTTGCTTCGAATCTTTTAAAACTGGTAAGGAATTTAAGTTGAAATTTATCGGAGCAAGAGGAACGCTTGTGTGGTGTCTTTTCATTACACAAGTTATGAACTAGTCGAATTGTTATTTCAGAATCCACTCTGCATCGTAAATTAAATTTGTGTCACATTTAAGTGAGAAATGAATATTTGTGGCAAATTGATGAACATAGGAGGTACATGAGTCAATGGTGAACGTATTTAATCTTTGAAGATTTTTCTTAGTTTTTCGCTGAGAATGTGTAGTATCTTGGGCCATAAAAGTACTTTTCTTTAAAAATAAACTTAACTTACCAGAAAGTCATACTATAAGTGTAATTTTGAAACATAATTAAATAAGTAGCAATTAAACGAGCATATTAAAACATGTTTATAGACGCAAAATTTTTTTGTCACTGTGGCTCCATTATCAAAATATACGGTCTAAAAGCCTGCCAAAATTTCAAGAAATTCCGCCAAGTTTACTGAGGTTCGAATGGAGACAGTTGTTCTACCATATGCAGACGAAAAAAACTTTTCGTCTGCATCTGTAGTTTTTTTTACTTTCCGCTTTTCATGGAATTTCTAGAGACTTTAAGGCATTATACAGGGAAATCCCGCTACAACGAACATCAGTACAACAAAATACCCGTTTCAACGAAATGAAATTCCCTTCAGATTCCATTTACAATACATTTGTTGACTTCCATTACGACGAAATTCGCTTTACAGCGAACAAAATTTGCGATCTTTTGCAGCTCGTTGTAACGAGATTTCACTGTATCTCAAAAACCGGGGGCACGAGGACAAATAATTTTTGAGTCAAGAAAATTTCCCAATATGCTCTTTTGATTGCTAACTTTTCAACTTTTTTCATTATTGCATCACCCTTCCTTGGTTAGCAGAAGGAAGAAAAGGGGAAATTCAAGATAATATCCGCTTTGATCTCTCGTAATGGGGAATAAATGTTTTATCGCTTAACTTTCGTTCCAAATAATGGAGACCTAAAGACCTCCATAAGTCATAAGATTAAGAAACACTGAAAGCATTTTCTTCAGGGCACCTCCGAATTTTATGATATAACCTCGCCGTTACTCAATATTTGTGTCATAAATTTATCTAAGCTGTGATGGGGACCGGGAAAAAATGCTGAGGAAATATTAATACAGGTTGAACTTGGTGCACGCTTACTCAATAAATAGTTCTTTATTTTTATAGCGAAAAATAACTTATTACATTTTTACGAAAAATAGTTCAGGAAAGAAATGCATGCAATATTAATTTACGGCTCAAAACGTTCAGCATACTCGAAATAGCATTTTAAGTTGTAAGAAAAGTTTTGTTAAGTCTTTAATATTTTTCTCTAGGGTGAAAGCTTAAATTACTATTTCACACGGTTACAAATGAGGTAGTGAGAAGCCAAGGATGCAAGTGGCAAAATTAAAAATTTGTAGATAACCAGTACAAATGGTAGGTGAACCCCTCCTCTGTCATGGGGCAAGCGATAGCACTAGTAACCCTGGTAGGTGCTGCTGTACAGCATGTATGATTTAGGAAAAAAACCAATGAAAACCTATTTAGGACATAATCTTTATACGCGTTTCACTCAAAACTTGAAAATGTCTAGTTACATCCCGTTGCTTCTCACCGCCTCAAAAGTATTATAGATATTAAGAAAGAAAGTGTGTAGCAGTTTGATGTGTACGTATTTATTACCTTTAATAGTAACAATAAATACTGTAATTTCACGAAAAGTCCTGTCGCTCGCAACATTTTTGTTGATAATGAGGTTCCGTCTCATTCGGGAAAAGGTGTCTGCCATTTATTCTGAAGTTTTTATACTCCATAGCAGAGGTTTAAAAAGTAACCCAAAGAGTGAGCTCTTTTTCCAAAGCTCGAGCGGTGCCTTGAAGAATCAATAATTTCAACATCCTCATCCTCATATATATATAATAGCCGATGATCGAATAACGCGCGTGTTTAAAAATGAAAATCGCACCCCGGAGTGATAATTTGATACTATGGTTTGGTAATGTTCAACATGCTGGGAAAGATTTTATTGTGACAAGGCTAAACTCGATCCGGTAACCAACTGTTTTACTGGTAAGACTATGTCGTTTCAGGAGAATGAAAAAAGGAAAAAATGGTCAACAATGGAAGTTACCTACTAAGGTTTAGGGTTAATCCATGGGAGTTAGGGATAAAATTTCGCCATTAAAATATCACCAAACAGGCAATGGCTTCGTCCAAATGTAGAAGCAATTTGCACCCGTCATACCTTGACGTACAAATTTCTAGTGTATGTATAATAGAGATAGACTTGAGTTCCATGAAGAAGTTGTTATTCTTCAAAGGGTGCAACGAGTCGGAAAAGTTTGGAAACAACTGTTTTATGGTGTTTTTTCACTCTCGATTTTCGCACTAAGGTAATTTTTGCAACAAATTATTTAATGTTGTCTATACCCCCCTCCCCATTTTCAAGGACAGGTTGCTTTTTCCTCAAATTGTAAGAAACATCCCCTCAAAAGAACGAGGTTCCCTCAAATGACACTAAACACTGTCTCAAATTACCCCTTTCCCCATCAACTTCCAAGGGTGTAGTCTGCATTTCCCTCCGTCCCCTAACCGTGTTAGGTACCCCTGCAACGTGACATTTTTCTTCAATTTTATGGATCAAAATTACTAACTCCATTTATTCATAACAACTGAAAATGTTGAAAATAAATTTGCTACTGATCTAAAAAAAATTCCAAATTAATTCACATCTAGTAGATAATTAAAAATAGTTTAACTATTCTCCGACGTGAAACGAAAAAAAACTTTTTATTCTACTTATATTTTTAAACTTAGAAATAACATTATATTCCCAAGAGAGCCATTTGGTCAGAAATAACGCTTTATTTTAAAGTTATCCTTTCTTTCAAAGTAATTGCTGTCAAAATATCAATGTAATGTCAGACGAGCGGTAATTATAACCAAACATTCGAAAAAAGAAATGTAATTACCAGCAAAACTTACGTAAGTTGTGTGGAATGATGCGTGTTTCCAAAATAAGCAGCTAAAAAGATAGGGGGGGGGGGGGGGCAGGGACCAATAATTCAAAGTAAATATTGTCACATGATACTTCTCTTTCTTTAGAACAAATGCTTTTAGACTGATTAGTTCTTTTACTTCCGGATCGATCAAGGAAATGTATTTTGTTGCATTATCTTAAAAGTAGTTATAACTGAAAATGAAAACATGGTTTATTCTCTTCATTAAAAAGGTTCGTTGTTTTCCGTTATATATACTTGGCGCATTTTTTATTCTTTTTTTCTTTTTTTAATAACTTGGCGATTGTTTTCGATTTTGTTTATTGCAGCCATGTTTTTGTTTAAAGTTATATAAAACGTACCTGTTTTGTTTTACCGTTACACTATTTTCTTTTCTCAACCAGCAAACAATAAAGTGAAAAATAAACAATTGGGAAGCCCGTTGGAACACATACTTTGGGCGCATTTTGTCTATTGTTTTTAAAATATTCGTTTCTGATAAACATGTAATATTCATTTATTATTAATGTCACGTCTTATCAAAGGTGTTCCAAACTTAAATTTTTGGGAGGGGGCAAATCTGAATTAGCTGAATGAAACTCTGAAGAATAAAAAAGTTAAGCACAAAAATCGTATCGGCAATTTTTGTCAAAATTGAGTTCCGGTCACCAGTTGATTCTTTGTCATATAGTTTACCTAAATACAATGTTTGATGGTCATTTGTAAATGGGCAATATTTTTATTATAAAGTTTGAAGAAGTTACATTTCTATCAAACGCATGGAGGCATACAACTTTAAACGGAAATTTCTCATTTTGAGCTCAGCTGCAGATACGACTTAGCATGGCAGTAAAGGACTCCCACACTTATTTTATAATGTACTATCAACCCCGTGTACCAACCATGAAACCTTGATTGGCGTGTTTGAAGAGCTTCAGATTTGAGTGGGTGATAGTATTTATGCATCAGTTTAGAGGTCCTAATAGGGAAGTTTTCGATTTTTCAATTTTATTTTTATATGATAGAATAACCTGCATGAATATCATTGGTGAAAAATATTTTCAAAAATTTTTGCGAGTCCAGCCTCCATAGTGTGTTGTAAAGGATTATTAAATTTCTAAAAAATAAAAATATCGGCACGCTCAAAATGTCCATAGCGACAACAAGGGATCTTCCGCGGAAGACTGGCCCCTACTGCCCTATGACGTAAACTCGTGACATTTCAGAAAAGTGTACTTCTGCGCGTGAGTTTTTTTAAAAACCCATTAAAAATCATTCATGGTGTTTTAAAATTTGGCGATGGTGAATTTTTGAGTTTTGTTGGTCAATTAACAATTTCCAATAGTTAAAATAGGTTACAACTATTATAATATATTTAATAGGTTACAACTTTCCTATTCTATGTCGCATAATACTCTTATTTACGTAGGCTGTTCAATAAGGAATAAGACTAAATTTGCCACCGCGAAACCGCTCATCAGAATGTTAATTCCTGTGGCATGAGAAATGTCTGTGGTCTTTACTAACAAAAGCTACCGATAGTTGGTGTGTACGGACTCATGTTCCTGAGTATCACGTGATTGATTTGAAGTCTGTTGGCGGGCGCCTACAGGACGCAGCCAGTTGACAAAATGGAAGCGTCGGTCGTAGGAACAAAGTTATGCGATTAAAGTTTGCTTTCATCTGCAAAACGGCATCGGAGATCTTTGATAATGATACGTGAAGTTTTCAACGATAAAGCAACGTTTAGCGTCAGTACTTTTTGCTGGCATAAAGTTTTTAAGGATGGCAGGCAAAATATGGAAGATATTGAACGTGGGGGATAACTTTCAAAGTCCATCACAAACACAATGATTAACACTGCTGCTATTATTATCAAGTGGGATCTCAGAATTATTTTAAATCAGTGAGTTCTGGCTCTTTCCTCAACTTAAGAAACAATTACGAGGCAAACACATTGAAGGCAACAAAGCATGTCTAAACTCTGCGGAGGCGGCTTTGAAATAATTCTCACAAACGTAACGTTCACAAGTTTTCAAGAAGTGGACAGAACGTTGAAATAAATGCATTTAGTTCCGCAGAAGTTAATCTTAAAAAGAAACATGTTAATTATGTTGTTTAAAGTTGTTCTGCATTTTTTATAAATTTAGTCTTATTAGTTATTAAACAGCTCTCGTATTATAGCTATTCAGAAATTAGCTTTAGTAAGATGTTTTTACAAAATTTTATGTATAAAGTATAACGAAAATCGCATGATTGCAGCAAAAGTTTCTACTTGCTTACTGAGATTCACGTCAATTTTCTCAAAACACAAAACGCCTCTTACAGTTCCTAAATTGCGGAGCTTTAGCTTCTTAAAACGTTTCGGAGAAGGGTTATAAGAATTTTCCCTAAATCTACGATTTCGCAAAAAAACCACCACTGAAACTGTTGCATGAGCTAAAGGTTATTGGATGAAATTCAGATAAAGCAGCACAACTAAGTTATTTTCAAATATATATGAAGTATTCTACATTATATTTCAAAGCCAATTCAGTATGCTTTAATTGTCGTCTACGTAAGAATCACAAAACAAGACTAAGACTTGAGAATGTTTTTTTTTTTTAAAAACCAAAACAAACTTTTCTTCATTGAAATTTTTTCCCCGGTTAAGGCCTAGTAAGTAATTTATGCAAAAAAAAAAAAGAATCTTGTACATACACTCTTAAAAAAAATCCTGAAATTTTATGGTAAAAGCTACTGGCATCCATGTTGCCAGTAACTTTTACCATAAAAAATCCTTTGTTACTGTAAAATTTTACAGTAGAATAAACGAGAGTTAGAAAACGTAAAATTCAAACTGTAAGTTCGATCTTGCGACCTTCCGGATGGTAGCCGGCTTTGCTACCCACCATACGAGTTAGGACACATGAGATAGGAGAAATACGGTGCTGTCAACTTTGCACTGTAAGTCACGTGGTGTATCAATTGCGCCGCTATCATTTTTTTTTTCGGTACAATTACTGTAATTTTTTCTGTACTGTAAACGCTCCGTTTTGCAGTCATATTTACCATAAAAGTTTCCTGAATTTTTAACGGTGTATTTTCTGCACTAATATATGATAAGACAACTTTCAAACATGCTTCTAAGTTCATAAATCATTCGATTTTGAATAAAATATTTAAAGCCGAATTTAACTGTAAAATTCGATTTTAAGATTGACAGGGAGTGTACTCAATTCATAGAAATCAAATGTTTTTAAATTATGTTATCTCTTTTCAATGAATTAGTGTTGATTCGTGTAAGTATCTCTACCAATGTAAGCGCCAATGTGAGCTTAAATACAAAATAAATGTCTCTTTACATTAATTCAATCTCTTTATTTCTAAATAGTTGAAAACTATACAATATTTCCTTGCTGTCAGAGAAAAATATTTTTTACGATTAAAACGTTAATGCAAAACTATTTTGAAATATTTTGAAATATTTTTTATTATTTTTTAATCGTTTTTTCGGCAATGATTCAGAGTAAAGTGAATCTGTAGGAAAAATAAATTTTAACTTTTAATATTACCTGATTAAAATAAGGCTCCTTTGTACAACATTATTTAGAAATGCATCTTAATTAATTTTTTTTTTTACTTATTTAATTAGAAATGTTTACTTTGGAGAAATTTTTCTTTGTGTTCGAAATAAATCGTTTTCATAGTTTGTTTCTCCTTTTTTCTAAGCAATTTTCAACTCCAGAAAGACACCACTGCACACAATAATTCGTACTACGCCCACACGACTTTAAGGAATGCTTCCAGCTACTGCTATCTGATACCTACAAATGGCAGTCTAGAGTCTTGATCACCAGTCTTCAGACCCTCCAATAATCACTTGTAGCGGTGTCCACATTTAAACCTGTGCTCATTTTACACGTTTTGTAATTATAATATCTAACTCTGACTTGTGGTGCTAGTATTAATCATTTGTTTTGATTAAAGTTTATAAAGTTTCAAACCTTTATATGTGTGTTAGGTACAACTAAGGTTAGTGTTTCAAATGCTCTTAATTTCACAATCAAATTCTCCGCCCTGGATTGCTCCGCATTTGTGTTCATTGTAAAACACTTTTGTGAAAAGATGTTTTCGTAATTATTTCAATAACTATTTTTTGTAAAATATCAAAATAACATTACCTTTTCATTCAACAAAAAAAAATAATAATAATAAATTAAAACAGTTTCATTATTTTACACCATACAAACAATAACTTTATTTCAGCTACATTTAGTAGTTCACTCTGTATGCTTTGCTGATTACAAGTGAAAAATATATCGATACAACAAAGACAAGCCTACGGTATTGACACTATAGAAAAAAAATCCATTTTAACTAACGCTCACTTTGACTCTTTGATAACAGCCTTGCTACCATATTTGCTTTAAATCTATTAGCAAAACCTTCACTTTGTATCAATAAGATATGTTTTTAATTTTTTCATATACTTAAAGCGAAACGACACTAATCGATTACGATGAAGTGTATCGATCGCTCATAACGTGAAAGTGACCTTGTAGCGAACTTTTAACGGCAGTTAGAAAGCTACTGAAAAAGATATTCTTCATTATTATTAACTGTTGAGTAGCACCTGATGATAAACATTTGCGTTTTATTTCTCTACTCTTCAGTTGAGCATTTGCATGAAATTCTTAAATAATTTAATTAAATGATCGTTTTTTTTTTATAAATTTATATAAAATGCCTGCATTATTTACTTTCTACACAGAATTGTCTTAAGCCCGAATTTGCCCATTAATTACTTCCCATACAGCAGTATTTTAAGCCTACTTCAAGAACCTCGTAGTATTATGTTTAAATTTCATAGTTGGCTCTCTGTTTAACGACGCTCTATTTAACGACGGCTTTTCACGGTCCCAGATGGTCCACTGTAGTGTTTAAAGCATTCTATTTAAGGACGCTTTCTACTTAAGGACGATTTTTTGTGGTCCCTTGAAAGTTGTTAAACAGAGAGCCAACTGTTTAACCAACTGCCAATTTATTAAGTACTGCCGATATAGTGGTTTTTAAGTCTACATTAATGTTGCCGCATGTCATCAGAGGGCAAATGATATTAAACTAATTTACATTCAACGAAGAAGAAAATTTTCATTGAGTAAAAAAACATTTACTTTTGACGGGTTGAAAAAACAAATCAGTTATGACATTTAAGACAAAAGTCTTTTCACAACTGTTCGCTGTATAGCGAACCCAAATATAGTCCTTGTTTAAGCAAACGTAATTGGAACATTAAGAACACTTAAAACATTTACTGCAACATCGATTTATTGTAAAAAGATAAAAATGATTCAGAATCTTAGAATACATTAATCGGAAGAAATCAAGAGATCATGTATTTTATGTTTTTTTCTTGTATAAAGGTGTGTGCCTACTTTGTTTTGATATACAACTTGTGAAAGAAATAAAATCAGTTGTATTCACGAGTGTGAAGGCCAAGACACGCAAATACGTCTTTGTGGTACTTTTCTGCTTGGCGGAATGTGAAAGTTATTTTTATTTATTTATTTTTATTGAAAATCGTAAATATTCTACAAAACAGACAACTTTGACCGTTTAAATATGAATCCTACCTAAAATGGACATTGTGGAGTATTTTCAAATTATATAATAAATAATGAAATTATTTTAAATTGTTTAGTCTAGAATCAGCGTACAGCGGAAGAAGGTATGCCATATTTGGTCACTTATCACATTTATTATTTTTTACGTTTCGAATTTTTTGATTCCATTATCTTTTATTGGATAACAATGAAAAAAGGGCATGAATTTTTTAATGCTCATATCTTAAAAATAAATATTAATAAACATTGACTTTACACAATTATATGGATTCAATCTCTTCTCCCTAGAATTATCCCCCCCCCCCATCGATCAATGAGCAAAACTTGATTACAACGATGTTTTTTCTCCTCCAGCCTTGGAGTTCCATAACAAAAAAATTAGCACGAGAATATTTTTTTTTTAAATAAATTGAGCATCATTGAGAATCACACCACAAAAATGGCTCACACATTAGCAAATTACATCAGTATCTCGTAAAAGTTATTGCACCATCCAGCAAAATCTAAACTCTAGCTTAGTATGATTCTAATGTTCTTTAGCAAGGTTTTCTGCATTTTAATGGCCTGTGTATCATCACAAATATTGATTTTTATCTTTATCGTAAAGTTCTTAAGTTTATTCTTCTCTGAAATCTAATATTTGAAAATAAAATCTAAACAAATGCACTTTACATTTCCTTGATGCAGGCAGTAAACTATTTACAAGTTTTTGTTTATTACACGAATATGCTGCCAAGCTAACGCCTGTCGCCCTAATTCAAGCAGACACAAATGACAGAACAGACTTTTAAAAAATATATTTATAATCTATAATATTATACTGACAACGAAAGCTATTTAGTTTATTAGGAAATCTTCTTTCTTGTGAAATATATAAATATAATGTTTGGTAAATATTGCTCGGCGAAAATTATTATCGTGATCAATGAACGTTTTAAATATATTTGAAGTTTTAAAAATCATTTTACGATAATCATAAAACAAATTCAATTAACTTGCGCTGAAATATTCAAACTTATAAAATCAATAAAGTGTATACAGTTTTCTAAATTTTGCGGTATTGTAAAAATTTAAAATGTTTTCATTTGGGTAAAAATTTGAATCGAAAGTTTAAAAATGGAGATCGTAAGTTTAAGTTTTTAGTTGAGCTTAGAGAGTACTTTACGAATAAAGAAGTAAAACAAAACAGTCGAGTTTATTTCCGTTTCTGAAAACGAAAAATGGACATTTCCTGAACTTGGGAAGACCGGATGACAATTACTACCATTTTTCTTTCGCAAAAATCTCAACCATTTCTCACGCAATTCGAACAAAATAGAAAAACGAAGAATTCTTTTCTCGATTGGGAGAATGATCAGGAAAAAGAGGAATTTTATGCTGTCTGTAAAATGTATTACATACAATATAGCAAAATTGGCTATGAATTTCCCTATAATGTGTGGCCTTAAAATTCATCATCATAGGTTCATTAGAATAAAGAATTTTCAATTGTAAATTTACATAAATAGAATCTTTGTTTTTTTTATCTCTATTAGTCATCATTTTTCGTTTGAGTCTCTTTATTTGGTTTAAATTTAAATTCTATAGTCGAGTAGTCATATGTAGTCAATACGTTGAAATTATTTACTGAAGTTAATTGCAATAATACATTGCGGGTGACTCATACCACTGGTGTCACCCCACCTAAAATATAATACATTTTATTGTTAAAAATGAAAATTTTTAAATGGATCATAGCGGAGTTTTTCTTATGAATCTTTTTTCCTCTTCAAAAAAGTTTAAAACAAACTGAAAGAAACTTACGTTCACATTGAGTTGAATCTTCATGTACTCAGGGGTGTCTTTTATACCGGGGAGAATCAAAGGTTTTGCAATGTTTGACCTATGTAAATTTTCGTCCGTCATCACTGCCCCTGAACTGTAAATGATAAAATGTTTGATTGAATAATATGAATAATAAATAAAATTTGAATTGGGCGAAACAAATCTGTAATTTTGCTACACAGCATTGTTTTTGCCGAAGGTACGTCTGCTTAGTTCTGAATTTGATTTTCTTATTTTCCATGCTACCCTGATTATCCGGATTTTCGTTATCCGAATTGCCTTTGGTGTTAGTTAATATTCGGATAAATAACTACTGTACTGTCATTTTTTTAGTCTTTTTGATGTTTCACTGTATTGCTCATTACAATTAACAAGCAAGGAACCAAATTATGACTATCCATTTCCTGAACATAAACAATTTCACCTATATATTGATTGCACTGATTATTTTGCTGGACGTATTTCCCGCAGTATCAGTTCAAAACTAATCAATGTCATACATTTCATGCATATGGATTTAATTTCCATCTTTAATTCTAGCATCACGTTTTCCCCAATAGCAACGTTATTCCGCTGCATGTAAAATTGCTGCATAGAAAAGTGAAGATACAAATATAGCTTAGTGGCCAAAACCTGAGTTCTGGGAAAAAAAAATCTATGAAAGATAGTTGCTTTAGGATTTCTCCATTTAGAAACGTAAGCCCATAAATTGGAACGAATGGAGAATCACCCTCGCTATTCAATCACTCCTAACTAATACTTCACTCTAGAGAAAATGCTGGCTGGTTTATTTCTTTTTCCGCCTAAAAAAGAGAAAGAAATGAAGATAAACCTAAGCGCTGGCACAAAGTCATAACACATCATTCGGTACGTAAAAAGTTCGAAAACAATCCAGAAAAAAAAATAAACCAGGTGTGATCCCGGGATCTAGACGCCTGACGTGTGTGAAAAGCATGATATCATTTAACGTTCAATCAAGAGAAAAAAGGACATATTCAAGGCGGGGGAATTTTTAAGCATGTGTATAAAAAGTGCAGTATTACCAATGAAGTATAAGGTGCTTAATACAATTCTAAATAATCTCCGATTTCTTTTTTTCTAAAAGAAAATTCTGAAACATAGTTCATTACTTCATGCGTAAAATTTATAATGTTCTACCTTTTTCACACAAAAATATTTATTACATTGGGGTGACCGGAGGACATTTCTTAGTGGTGGACTTAGCGGTGGACTTAGTCTTTTTTTTTTTTTCTCAGATCATATTTTTTGACGAGATTTATTTTTAATCAAGGATGAAATTACCCTAGTTATCAACAGCTTTTTGCCATAAAATATACCAGTTTTCAATCACAAAGAAAATAATATGCTTTGGTGCAGAATGGAGATGGCATTTTGGATACTAGTCATGTTTTTTTTTTTTTTCTGTCACGTTTTATGCCACATAGCAACTGGAATAAAGAGAAATCAGAAATTGCAATACTAAGCTGGTAATTCCAGCGACAGTCATCAGAAAAGACACGATTCTGAAATATGATTATGAAAGACCGCAATGCTCAAAAGGGAACCTGGAAAAAAATTTTAACTGTGGTACGTTGACTCAACACAATACTCAACGGACACTACACCATCTGATTTCCCTTTATTCCGATCGCTATGCAGCAAAGAAACGGTTGGGATCCAAAATGCCATCTCCAGGCATTTCAGTCCAAAACCCCCCGGTTTTTAATCCATCCTTAATTGGAAGTTTACACATTAGATGGCAAAAAGTTGTTAAGAGCAAGATTATATACATCATTGGTTAAAAGTGAAAGCTTGTTAAAAATGTGCTTGTAAAAAAAAAAAAAAAAAAAAAGACTTAATTTTTCGATCCTCTCATACGTAAGTTCAAACCTCTTCTTAAAAACTCTCTTGTTATCCAAGTTCATCTATTTCAATGATAGAAGGAGAACTGAATACTTTACCTAATTTTATCAATCCAATCAAAGAAGCTAAATTCGTCTCTTAATTGGATATATAAACTCCTGAAGTAACATTGATAGACTATCCTATACTTTTAGGTTATTACGAAATCCCGAGATACCCGAAACAACTGGATCAATTATCCTTTGATAAGGTGAGAACTTTACGTTCAAGAATCCACTAATGAACTTTCCGTAGGATAGTTGGGGAGAAACTGGATTCTCTTTAAACTCTGGTTGCAGTGCAATAGACTGTGATTTTTGTTCCTTCTGAAATTAGTTTTACGTTTGAAATAGATTTCAATTAAAAATATCACTTATCCGTCTGTATTTTCTTACGAATTACACATAGTTGTTATAAATGGCGCAATGAGCTTTACTCCTTAAGGGAGGGAGTAGTTAATAATAATCTTTACATGTACGTAAATCAATGTTTTGCCAGCGGGCAAGGAAAATGACATAATTTTAAAAAAGAACAGCTATGGAGAAAATCAAAGTTTAACGCAATAGTAGTTTAAGCGATTTAGTATCAAATATTACAATATGAGCAAACAATTTATAAAGGGATGTTTACTGCTCAGTTTTTGTTGTCTAAGGTTAATAATTCGTACTTAGAGCTCGGAAATTTTACTTTACAACAATCAGTTATGTAAGCTAACTTTGTGCGCGTTTCGCGACAAGAGAGCAATAAATTTAGAATTTAAATCAAAATTTAATGCTCTCTCTCTTGCCACGAAACTCCTCCAAAGAAACAATTTCTGTTTTCAAAAAACAGAAATTGTCATTCACAGAATAGGGATTTAATACAACTTATGGGGCAAGGTGAAACTTCAACTCAAACCTAAAATAATTTGTATATTTTGAAGAAACCTAATATGAGAAACATATCCTTTAAAAATGATGTGGGTTTATATGTGTATATGATTATTTCAGAACTTCCAAATTTATATCAATTAGCTAAGTGAACTCAAACATCTTTTAAAGTTTTATCTATTTTGCGTTCAACTTTTTTTACGAAAAAAAAATCGATAAAAAAACATTTACCGTTCCTTTTTTTTTTAATTGTAAAAAGCTGTACGAGAAATTGCTTAGCAAAAAACGAACAAAGCATGTTCGATAATAAAAAACTTTTAGGTAAGTAAAGATCCCTGAAGTCAAGAAACGCGAGTTCGGCGCATTCATTAAAATAGTTGCCTTTATTGTTCTATCTATTGATTTATTGTGTGGCTAATGATACTTAAATATTCAACTACTTATGAAAAAAAAAGTCGTAAACTATATCGAAAAAAATTAGGTACCAGGCTTTTTATAACTCAAGAAAAATTGTGCTTTCTTTTGTACTTGAAAAGCTATTTTTATTTGAGTTTATTTTTTTGCAATTTATATGAAAAGATTTACTTTGTTTAATAAAAAGCATGTTTGTGTTGCTGAGGAAATATTACCTAGGGACTTTTAAAATAGTATTTAAGTGTATGAAAATGAAAGTACATTTATTCCAGCTCAGTTTTACTACACTAAATATCAAAGGGCTCAAAAAGTGCGCAGTATTTTTTTTAATTAATATCTGGATTAAACTTTTGAATATTACGTAAAGACAAACAATAATTTAAATCTGTCTCAATAATGTTGAACTTTAAAATTGCATGAACAAAATTAATTTCAACTCTTACCTCAGTTAAACATTCAACTTTTAATTTCGCTATAGTTTGTGCTATTGAAATGTCAATATTTTCAACCTTGTGATAAGTAATAAATTTAAAAAGTTCTAATAGTAAAACAGCAACAGCTGATACTCTGCATATAATTGTATTCAGTTTAAATTTACGGTTTTATTTGTCTTTCCTGGGGAAATCTTATAGTTGCTACCGTAAAATGCCAAAAGTGGAGAATGTCGACTTTCACCACTGATTCAGCGGAAATATTCGGTGTTTCGCCGATGTCTTTGGTATATGACTATTGACATTCGACGGTGAATGCCGACATGTACCAAAATTCGAACTTTCAAAGTAGCATAGTCACTGTTACTCTTAAATGTTTCGACAATAGTCAGCTATCTTGAATCTTTTGCCAACTGCGTTTACAATATTGTTAAAGAATGTGGGTCCTTCCCCTGATTTTTTTTTCCAGTTGAAGGGTAAGTCCACCGTCTGTTTTTTTTTTTTTTTTTTCTTCTTCTTCTTTGATGAAGTGATAATCCTTTCGGGTAAAAAACTAAAGAAAGGTTGTCTTCTTTCCGAATTTTCTGGAAACTTTTAACGAAAAACCATTCAGTTTGAAAGATTTGTTTGAAGATTGATTTTATCTTCATTTCCATAGAAGGGTCTCGAAGAGAAAATTTTGCCATAGCAGAAATCTAAGAACTGACATTAGTGACACATCTAATAATTAAGAGATGTCTTTAATAGAGTGGAAATCTTGAGTTTAAAGATTAGCTGATAATATCGTTCGTTAGATGACAAATTTTACCAGTATTTATTTTTGTCAAATAACAGTCTTTTGAACTCTTAAATTCATTTTATTTCCGGTCAAAGAATAACGCTAAATTTTTATTATTTAGCATTGGGAAAGTAATTTTTAAAAGGTTCGCACAGTTTAAAAACTGTTCAAATCCTAGCAGTTCTCCAAGTACACGTTGAGCGGTTTTCCTTTTACATATTCATACTGGGTTTTTACTTTCCAAAATGCTCCTCGGTGGCAAAAAAAAGAGCTAGCAGCTATTATTTTTCACTTCTTATTTTTCAAAGATTTATCTCTTATTTCCCTAATTTGCCGCCCAATTATATGCCAGTGGAAATTTTGATAAAATACGAAAACTTAGAAATATCTTCAATGTTTATCAAACATACAATGTAGATTTTTCCTATGTAATAATCAGGTATTGACATCTAACAAAAGAGTAGGAGTCCCATGGTATTGCCTAAACTATGTTTAATGCGTAAAAATGAGTATAAAGCTGAAAAGAAGAGCAGGGGCTGAGTTGCCATGAGTTTCCGTTCAAATTTAGCCCAGGCAAAAACTTTTTTCAAAAATTCTACATCAGTATGTGCCAAAATTAAACTTAAAATCAATGACGCGGAGCAACTTTAACATTCTAAACCCCAAAAACAATATTTAATACATTCCACATTTGAAAAGCTTCAAATTATTGACACGAAAGCTAATTCCTAAAGAATATCCATATCGTTGTGAAAACACTCTCAAAACCTCCAAAAAGCGAATACTCGGTGTTATAAGATAAATAAATACCTTTGTGCTGAACAGTAAAGTAAGACAAAACAACGTAAGCAGAAGCACAAATTTGTAAATTACAGCAGACACGTGTTTCGGCGTTACAGGGAACGCCTTTTTCAATGCAAAAAATAATGAGCTTATGGATTTTGTCGGATGTCTTTTCATCCATTCTTACTTTACTCGGTGTTATCTTTTAGCGTACTATACCAAATAAAAATAATGAATCTGCGCATCTAGTGTGTCACAAAATTGTTATTATTTGGTGCTCAAAACATTAAAATTAATAACGCGAAAGTTAACACGTAGAACAAGCATACCATTAAGAAAATACTCTTTAAAAATTTCGAAACGAATAATCGGCATTCTGTTTTACAGCAATACATAAAATCAGTCTCAAAAAGACCAAATGTGCGTATAAATACAGTCGAATCCCGCTACAACGCGATCCGACTTACGCAAAATGGCTATAACGCGAGTTTTTCATGAGTAATGAATTCTTTTTATTGCGGACACATTGCTCGCCTGCAACATTAAATTTTTTGAAAGGAGTGGCGAGCGTTAGAATGGGCTTCGTCGACACTAAATATTGGTTTTGTGAATGGACTTTCATCCTTTTAGCATTTCTGAAAGTAGAACTTCACACACTGTATTAGTCTAAGTAACGCTTTGCTTCAGTTTATACAAATAACCGCTCCGATTCTTATTTTTTTTTTTTTTTTTTTCATTTTACATATGAACGTTGATAAAATGGAATGACTCAAAAACGCGCTTTTTCTTCTAAAGTAGGGGAAAGAAAAAGAAAGTTTCTGACCATCAAAGAAAACGTCAAGATTCTCGATATGCTTGAACAATTAAAAATTGCTTCGAAGGTTGCACGACAATAAGGTATGAGTGAATCTCCGATACGTACAATTAAAATTCAAGAAAAGGAAATGCATAAACGTTCAGAGCTTATAGTTTTAATACTGAAGCTCTCAGAGTAGTGTCTGAGCAAAATACAAACATCATGAAAATGGAAGCTGCTCTTTCATTGTGGCTTAAAAAGGTCAGAAAGAGGGATGTTCGCACACTGCATAAACCATCATCTTCATCATTTTAAAAATTATAATTACGTTTTCGATATCTACTTGGTATTATAATGTACTAATGCATTTAATGTAAGTACCGTACTGTTTTAATAGATTTCTCTCATTGATCATTGATTTTGAGCTTCATAACAGTAATTTATGTTAAATAGTAATGTTTTTTCTAAAATACAGTGAAAAGTCAGTTCTTCACAAGACATGCAGTAATATATAGTTAAGAAATGGCTTGTAACAATTTAAGGGGTGTTAATACGTGTCTGAAATAATTAAGTATGCTTATAAAAAAATTCTAAACATACGTTGTTTCACAACGCAAAATTTCGACTTGCGCGAGAGGTCTTGGAACGCATCCCTCGCGTAAGTCGGGATCCGACTGTAGAGCATTATATAATTATTATTTCGTATACAGGCACAATTCAAAAGAATTTTCTGAAAACAATGTACATACAGCAACAGCGCACATAGAATCAATCTGTTCCCATGGCTTAAAGATGAAAAAGATATCGTTAAAGTCGATTTATTTGTTTATCTTTACTCGGAAGAAATTTTCATCAAATTAAGGCAATCATTAATGGGAGAAGTTTCCAAGTTCTGCAATTTCGTTTTTCTTTCTCCTGTTATTTATGCATAAAAAGAGGCTGAAATCGATTAAGGAGAGTACGAATTTGAAGGAAAGCAACTAAAAAGGAAAGGGAAAAATGACTCAGCAACTATTGGCTTGCACAAATTTTAAACTATGAATATATATATGTATTTATTTATCTTCGAGCGTTATAAAGCATACGTAAGATTTTTATTATAACTTAAGCTTCAGGAAACATATTTTCTTGGAGACCTTACCAAATTTCAACTTACAATCATTAAAAAATAAATTATGATAAAGATGCCACCCCAAAATACTTAGCCTATTACAGAAAAAATTACTTTGCATAAAGCAGAAATGCATCGTAGTGCAAAGTTAGGAGTAATTGTTTTTTAAGTAAAATCAGAAAAAGAAATTAGCCACAAAAACAAGTTGAATAAATACCTTCGTGCTGAAAAATAAAATAAGAAATAACAACGTCAATCCGACAAAAGCTTCGACATTGGCTGTTGTCGGATGTCTTTTCATCCATAAGCTCATTTCTTTTGCATTGAAAAAGGCGCTCCATGTAACGTCGAAAAAAGTGTCTGCGTTAATCTACAATGTGTGCTTCAATCTCGCATATATTCAATCTCGCTGTCATGGAACCAACGTACACCTTCTTTTCCATCATTCAAGTCTTTGCACGCGTTTTTACCTAACATAAACAAAATTGAATGTTGCTGCGTGGATCCTGAATACCCAAATTTTCTAACGTCTCAGTAAAGCTTTGACTTCTGATATAGGATCCCGGATCCCGCAGCAAGGTATAACACTTTTCAAGAAAATCTAACACATTTGTTTTTTAATAAATTAAATTTTTATATTTCCCAAAGGTTTCAAATACAATAAACATTTATTCAAACTTTAAAAAAAAGAAGAAGAATATATTGTGATTCTGGCGCGAAAAATGACGTTATCTGAATGACGACCATTCTCGTCTAGGCATTGTTGTTGGCGAGTAAAAAATTGCCAATAAATCTTTCAAACTTATCAGGGAAACTTCTCGAGAAATGAGTTGTGAAACAGCTTCAGGAGTTAGAACTGTTGGGCGAAATAAAACAGTAGAATGCCAACCTAAAACCCTGAATCGTAGAATAAGTAGCGAGGCACGTCCGCCATTTTGGGGCTAAACGATGCTTTCTTTTATGTCTGCTATGGGGAAGAAGCGTGTTTTGCTTATTGAATGTGGTTTCTTATTAACTCCATGCTAATCCACAAACAAGAAGCACCGCCATCCAGAAGCAAAACACGGTACTTACCATATCAGGCATAGAAGAAAGCATCGTTTAGCTCCCAGACCGGCTTCATTTAGGGCCAGTCAGCATTGGTTGATTGTAAAATCTTCGCTGCATCTGTGCTATCCAATAACCGGTAGCAACAATGGTGTCGTAAAGAAAAACGCTTTGTTCAATTGACCAAAGCTCCATGGCTGTTGAAATGGCAACAAATAATGAATATGTAGCAAACATTCTACCACCTAAGTTATGGCGGACTGTAAAACAAAACATCTCTCTGCCAAACCCTGCATAAGTCTTCCGAGCAAGGAATTCAAATACATAACACGAGTGAAACAGCACAAACATTGCGCGAAGTGACACTAAAATGCATTTCAAACTCTGTTACTTTAAATACATGTTTTGACTGTTATTGGAGACCGTTGCCTTCAAACTTTTGACGCTCACTACGCATATCTGTGTTAATAGAGCATTTGCTTAAACTGCACTTTTTCAATTTCTTGAAACACTTAGCTTTATGTATGCTGCCGTGGGCAGGAAAACGGCAGTATCTGCAGAAATGAGGTTACGAGATACTTTCGATTTTATACGAACGATAGGGAAATGTTAAAAGTATGCGGTTTTTTTCCGCGCTTTTTTTCAGTGGAAGTCAAATAAACAAATTTGTACAAAAAAGCTAATATACAGTAAATGACCAAAAATGAAAAAAAAAAAATGCAGTTACTGCTCTTTAACAGCCCACCACAGAATCAGATCATTTACATTCACTCATTACACAATACGAATTGATTCCTTTACTTTATTGCTTAACCTCTTAACTGCGTAGCCCGAGCTGAGCTCGGGGGTGAGGTTTATGTACCTTTAACTGTGTAGCCCGAGCCCCTTGAGTAGGGGCAGTGGACTTTCCTGCAGTACTCGAAGCAACTAACCGCGGGTGTCTTAAGATAAATTCCGAAAAAAGGAGCAACCGCGAGTAGGTGGAGAATCAGTTGTCGATCTAATTTGTTTCCGCTCACTGGACAGGCGCACGTGTTCGAGAGCTATGAGTAAGTTCATCCTAACGCTGCTTGAAATGGATGTGTACTCAGAAATTGTGTATTTTTAGATTGAAATTAGGTACTAAAAATGAATATTCTCGCAAAATGCTGAAAATGAAGTTTTCATTATAATTAATTATCAAATACAAAAAGATCTGAATTAGAAATCTTAGTCTGAAATAAATATAGAAGTATAACTAGCGTCCCAGCATAAAATCTTTATTAATCTGTTCAAATATAAATAACCTGTCAATTATACTTTTTCAAAAATATCATAAATTTAATCTCTCTTATAAAATGAAAGTTCATGGTACTAGCGTCCCTAGGAACTCTAAGTGACACTATTGTCCGATGGAATATGAACTTAATCTAATAATGTGGGTTATTTCATGTATCTCTTTTTTTTTATTATTAATTCTTTTCGATTTTTTTGCGTTAAATCCGGAATTGAGAGGAATATTTTCTTGTCACACAACACAGTTCCGTAAAATTAAATTTTTAATATTTGCAAAAAAGATCATGCTTACAAGTGGTTTAAAATAATGAAATGAAAGCACCATTTTGGTTTTAAAAAAATGCAAAGTCCCCCCCCCCCCAAAAAAAAAATACTGTCATCTGTTTTGGAGTTACAAGCCCGTTTTTCAAAGCAAAAAGATACAAGCTTATTGGTATAAAATGCATACTTTTCCATTAATTAAATTATTTTTTATGAAGTATGTAATACCATCACGAAACTCTTATGCTTTATCAACTCTTGAAGAGGAAGTATGAAAGGTTTTTAGAGCAAATTCAATGTGTTCAAAGTACTCCCCTAAACATTCGAGGTAATCTACAATACTTATCACTTAAAATTAATCCTGAACTTGGACTGATATTTGCAATTCAAGTCTTCTGAAATATATTTATTTTCGAACTGTTACGACAAACCCCTCTCAAGATAAAGTTCTAACCTGTTATACCGATATCTGTTTTGCGCTTTTCTTTTCTCTACAGAATGCCTTTCCGTCAAGATCTGAATAAATTTCCTAGTATGAAATAAATAAATATCTGAACTAAAAAGTAAATGGGGAAAAAATCAACAACTTTGGAAACAGCACAAGTTTACCAAAAAACTCCAGTTACATGTTTCGGGAAAGGAGGGGGGGGGGGGGCAAGGAAGACCTTTTTCATAGAAAATTTTTTTTAACTTAGATATGGACTTTATTGGATATTCTGATTACCTTATAACATTCAAAGCTCACATCTTCTTATATTACAAGTTTCTCATTGCAATCCTCCTCTTCCCTTCACCCTTCTATCTGCACCTTCTTTTTTTTTTTTTGCAAATTAGTGCTGTTTTAAACGATGTTAAACCTTTTAATCAATTAGTGCTTCAAGTTTTTATATAAAAATAGAAAAATATTACATATTGCACCTTTTATGCAAATGTTTTCAAAGGAAAATATTAATTATTTTCAGATGAAATTGCGAAACGCTTCTCATACACCTGGTAAAGCTCGAACTGAAAAAACTGCAGAGAAACATGATGCATTATTATATATGCAGGGTGTCTCAGTTAAATGTTTCAGAGCTCCTAGGAGGGGTGGGATGCATCCTGACGACTTGAAATTATATCACATTGCGGGGTCGGAAATTCTTTCTCTACCCGAGAAATTCGATATATGCCAGAAGTATTGTGCGAGTTTTGTTGGCAAAAAAAGAGCATTAAATTTAGATTTAAAATAAATATCTAGTACGTTTTTCTCAAATTTTGAGTTGTGTCACTTTCCTTGCAAGAGTGCAAGAGATAAAGATATAATTAGAGAGAACATAAGCAGCTGGTGCACAAAAAAGTTGGAGATACCTGAGGGGAGGGGGGTAGGTAGACGGTGCCTGTACAGTGTACAGGTGATTTTTTCTAAAATTTAATTTTAACGTAATTATTGATTAACAGACCTTTTCTCAAAATGTCCGGGACACGACCTCAAATATTGGGACTAATGGTCATATGGTACTTCTTTCAATTCGATGCTACATTTTTTAATTTTTATAAAATAATAGGAACCTTTTCTTTTGAAAGAAAAGAGGGCAGTTGTCCCCCATACTAGTCGATTATAAATATATGTAAACAGAGAGAGAATCTAGTTGGACATTTTTATTTTATTACAGAGTCAGCTGAATCTAAACTTGTGCGGCGTTTTAGTTTGTGTAAACTAAACGTAGTGCAAAAAAATCGTGGCATAACGTGAATCAATTAAATGTATCAATCTGCAATGATGTAGTTTAAGAAAACGAAGGGGAAGGGATGCTGCCCCCCGAAATATTTGAATTTCTATGGTAAAAATAATGCAAATTGTTACGTAAAGTCGTTCAAAACCACCTTTACTTATGCTGTTGCTTTTTGTGGTCCCAAACCCCAAGTTGAGGCTAGTAGTTTTCCTTCTAATCAATATGTTCTTCCTGTTTTTCTTTTTTTTTTTAAAAAATAAGATTTAAAAAGGAGCAGTTATCACATCGGGTCACTTTTACTATTATAGAGTGACAAGGTAGAAAATACAACACATGTGTGTGAGCTGTTTGCACCCCAAAAAGATATCTATTCAGAAAGGCTTAGAATCCGATGCGAATAAAAGACTTCAGACACTCCCAAGAGAGATAGATGAATACGGAAACAGGTTCTCTGTCGTATCAGTGCATTCCATTACCCCTACTTTCTTTGCCACAAACACAATTGTGGAATGTGAAGTTTTATAATAGCAAGATTCACTAACAGCTGGTGAATTTGAATAGAAAATCTTAAGTCAAAAAAATGTCAAAAAAATAAATAAATAAATAAAATAATAATAAATTTAATCAATGATAAAAAAAAATCATTAAATAATACAGTAAAATCTCATTGCAGCGAATACCTATGCAAAGAAATTTCCATTTCAACGAAATAAATATTCAATCCCATTTTTATTTCTAGTATACATTCAACACAAGATGACTGGTTTTAGAAGAAATTGATCAGAGAATATTCTTACTTTTCATTCTGAAGCTGAAAAAGTAAAATACAGTTCGGCTATAGGAAAAAAATATTTAAAATCAGTGAAACATAGTAAAAGACTCTAGGTTTCACGAACAGTCATTATGTTTATGAGACCTAAGGAATAGTATTTCTTTGTATTTCTTCCTCGTCAAAAGTATCATCACTTCACCAGTAAAAACTTGACCTGTCTCTTCACCACAAAACATCTTTAATGTAAAGTAAATTTCAAGTAAAGTTTATTTTAATATTTTCAGTTAAAGGTAAATGAGGTAATCCTGTATTGCGATTTTTTTTCTTTTTTTTTTCAATGTGTTTCAAATCAATATGTGCTGAAAAATTCTTTTTCTTTTTTTTTTCCTTTAACACATTTAGTTCTCTTTCGGTAATACTTTCCATAAAATTAAAAAAAAAAAAAAATTTGTTCGGAGTATCCGAAGATTCGGACATGCAAGGTTCTACTGCATATAGTAAACAATCTAGAATGTAAAATAAAAAATAACAACGTCAAAAAGCTCGATTGCAGACTACTGCAGACACGTGTTTCGGCGTTACAAGGAACGCCTTTTTCAACGCAAAAGAAATGAGCTTATGGAGGGAAAAGACATCCGAAAGCTCATTTTTTTTTGCATTGAAAAAGGCGTTTCCTTGTAACGCCGAAGCACGTGTCTGGAGTAATCTGTAATTTGTGCTTTTTTGACGTTGTGTCACTTCTTATTTTACTTTTTGACACAAAGGTATTTATTTTACTAATCTTGGATGTATTCAAAACGAAGCAATATTCCTACAATTCACGATATATTTTTCAATAAATATGAACAAGAAAATTAAATGATGCTTTGATTATACACATAAATTGGATCGATATTAGGAGAAGAATACTTCTTATACGCTCTTTTCGTTATTCCCCTCCCTTTTAACAAATGTTGCAACCGAATCCAAGCAATTTAGTTTTTATCATGATCCAATTTTCACCGTCACTTGGGACGTTTAGCCATGAAGATTAAAAATTAAGAAACAAGAACAAATTTTAATAGTTTGAAAGAAGAAAGGATAAAAATACAAAAATGTATGCTTTCCCCTCTTACTTATATATACACGTATAATATATGTGCATTAGTTTAAACATATACTAACACAACCCAGATCTTTTTCGAGTACTAATTTTAATCACAGAAACTAGATTTCAAGCACGAATTCCCACGTTGATTCTTCTACAATAGTTCAGGTTTTCTTTTGAAAGGGGATTAACTCTTTGCTCTTGCTTTTCATGGGTGCAATGTCTGACTGATAAGGTGTATACTGGCTGCGCATGCGCACTTCACAGTAGCTACATTGTTGTATCTACAACGAGAAGGCCTTCATTCTTTGTTGAACATTCGATGCATTTAGAACATTTTCCTCTTAGCGAGTACTTATATGCTTCATAATGTCAGACGCAGATTATTCGAGCAACGACAGCTCTGATTATAGTATTTATTCTAATGACCAAGAATCTTCTGATGAAGAAAACTGCGCAGATGACAGTTTAGCCAAATACCCCCCCCCCCCCTATCTCCGCCGAAAGAATAATTACTCCCACGACCCGACAACAATACTTGAGTCGCTAGTCACCATCTTTATTTGTGGGCCCTCCCCTCCCCTGCTTGGTGGTTGGGTGGACCGGTACCAGTAAGGAGGAAAAATTTGCCGGTCCTCAGGGTTTTTTGCTCGTCCTCGATTTAAAATCTATATAAATAAAGCATTCAAAATATATATACGTATATGTGTGTGTGTATGGCGCCCTATATAAATCCACAGTTTACGTCGGATCTCGAACAACTTGGCAGGGAGGTACTCGAGCACCCAAGAAAGAACGTAAGGGAGTTTTCGAACGCGAAAAAAAACAATTGTATCTGCGAAAGTTTCCCTTATCTATCTGTTTTAATCTAAGTGGAATTTCATTTTAATGATCTGCATTTTTAAAGTCAGATTTTCCCTCGGTTTTTACTCCAACATATTTCAGAAAGAAGATTTATTCTTTGCAATTGGTTTCATGCACTTTTGTATTTACTAGGCATTTTCCAGTTTATTCCGGCATTAAACCTTCTGTTTCAAAAAAAAAAAAAAAAACATTTTAGCCTCTAAAAAGAGCAAAAAAAAATGAAGTATCCTTTTAATAAGGTTATTTTACATAAATAATCTAGCTTCATTACTTTTGTCTCAAATTTTAAAAAGTTAATTTTTTTTTTTTTTTTTTTTTTTTTTTTTTGTAACCTAATCACTTGTTCCAAGTCTATTAGTTCTCAAGTTGTAACTGACACGGGAAATAGAATGATAACCTTCCCATACTTTCTTAGAATATTATCGAAACGCAAAATAAAGCAAATAAGGTAAAACACCAGTAGTGGTCTTGCAGTGCTTCAATAGTGGCCACTTCAAGTTTGCTTTTGTGCTTTGAAGAAAGAAATGAACAATAATAATGTGATGTTTTGTGGTACTTAATGTAACTATCATATTGAATCAATTTTATTCATCAGTTATTTGAATTTAAAGTAAGTAATGTAAATACTTCGGATGGGAGAATGTCAGATTGCCACTACTGAAATTTTTAGATTTTGGAGTTGCCACTGCTGGATCAAATTTGAGGTTTGAGAACAAATTGATAAAAATTTACCAAATTGAAATGCTGATATTTTTAAAAATTGGGTGGATTTAGAAAGCGCTGAGCTATAAAACGCTCATTGAGTTTCAAGAGTGGAAATTAATATTGTAGACCTACAGTTTAAAAATATACTTCACTATGGCTACTACTAGTGCCTTTTAAACCTTGAAATGGCCACGTCTGAAGAACTGGTCACTGCTGGTGTTTTACCTTACTTGGTAAATAATCAATCCTACAGTCCGAATCATAATTGCTGGGATTAAAAAAACACAACTGAATCTAAAACAGAATAAATACCTTCGTGCTTGAAAAGTAAAAATAAGAAATAACAACTTACTTCATTTACCTTACCTTACATACTTACATAATTTAAATTCAATATTCGTAACACTTTGAGAAATTTGTCGATACGTTTTAAACTAAAATGTAATTTGTTTTCTCTTCTGGCTCAGTGCAACATATCTTTTGGATTATCAAATGAATGAATTCCATCTAAATGAGCGTAAAAAATTTCATTCACACCGCTTTCTAGGCTCAAATCTTAAAAATAATTTAAATAACACAGAAATCAAGCATTTGCCGAAAAAGTAACAAACTTAAAGCAAAAAAGTATGAGGAATATTGTTTGGGCTCTGTAGTGTCCACTGGTACGTTGTCCGAGGTTAAATCAGACGGGCGGCACATAAATTGTCTTAATGATAGCACGTAAAATAGAAAACTATTATTTTAAATGGCAGATTTTAAACTTGTGAAATTACTCGTGGGATACAATATCATAGCCGTTTGAAACAGTATATGACTAAAACAGCTCGAAATTTCACATTAAGAATCATTTCGATAGCAGAAGCGAAAACGGAAACTTAAATGAACTTTATGAAACGAAAGTTTGTGTGAACAGGAGGAACATCAGCTTCCTGAGGCGTTGTTAATGAAAATATTCTATTTTTGGAACAATTACAACATTCTTACACACTTCCGGTGGAATGTTTGAAATCCAAAGGTGGGAAATAAATTCCGTGCCCACACACAGAGACAATTCCAGAAACTGTTGTTCGAAGTTTTGGGCTTTTCTTTCATCGATTAATGTGAAAGTTTTCTTTCGTTTAAAGGTATGTTATGCAATCAGACTTGTTGAAAGTTGCGAAATAAATACAGTAAAATCCTGTTATAACGAATACCAGTACAAGGATATACCGTTTCAACCAAATAAATTTTCAGTCCCGTTTTAATTCCCATTACATTGCTTGAATTCCATTGCCAAGAAATTCCCGTTCCAGCGAGAAACATTTGCAACCCACTGAAATTCGTTGTAACGGAATTTTATTGCACGATGTGATCCCGTTACAACGAATGCCGGTACAACGAAATACTCTTTTCACCGAAATAAATTTTCTGGCCTGATTTCACTTCCATTACATTGCTTGAATTCCATTGCATTCAAACTCCCGTTGCAGCGAACAAAATTTGCGGCTCACTGAAGTTCATTGTAGTGGAATTGCTCTGCAGAGTGGGATCCCGTTATAGCGGATACCAGTACAACGAAATACCCGTTTCTACGAAATAAATTTTCAGTCCCGGTTTAATTCCCATTACATTGCTTGAATTCCATTGCAACGAAGCACCCGTTGCAGCGATCGAAATTTGCGGCCCACTGAAGTTCGTTGCAACGGGATTATACTGTACAGTGAGATCCTATTATAGCGAATACCAATACAACGAAATACCCGTTTCAAAGAAATCAATTTTCAGTCCCTGTTTAATTTCCATTACATTGTTTGAATTCCATTATAACGAAATTCCTGCTACAGCTATCAAAATTTTACGGTCCCCTGAAGTTCGTTGTAACGGGATTTCTCTGTATTTAATGCAATGCTATGAAAAATGCGTGTGTGTGTGTGTGTTTATTCATATATGTTCACAATATAATTGACATTTTATACCAAAAAACCTTGATTTCACTTCATTTTTAGGCGATTTAAATACTTTTATTATCTTTGCTTTTAGCTGACTGTTAAACATAAGTGAGGAAATATGTGATCATACACTTTTCTGATATATTTTTGCTCCATTATAGAAAAAATATTTCTATAATGGAGGATTCTTCATTCCAGCCTTCTATTCCAGCCTTTGTAGCTGGAATAATCAGACAAACATTAAAATGCTCTAAAAATGTGAGAAAATGCAACTTTAATTGCAAAAATGCTCTTAAACTTTTGAAAACTGATATTTTGTATTAAGTTCAATTCCATTAAAGCAGTTCATTTATTTTTAAAAAATTAAAATCTTCGAATGACTTTTGCAAAAAAATAAAAAAACTACTACAAACAATAGCTGGTAAATATATGTTTTAATAAACTTTAACATTCATCTGAAATTTTGGAATCTGATTAACCCTTAGTAATTAAGTGCTATTTTCCACTGTCAAAAGTGCATGATCGCGTATAATACGACTGTAAGTTTTTTTATGTGAAAAACTCTGTTTCAATAGCAGGAGAGGGTTGGTTTCAACCATGCAGAAAGTATGGAATTGAAACCCGTGTCTTGAGCTAACGAGGATTATTATTTTATAGTAAAAGTAATAATGGGATAATAAATAAATCAATACCTTAATGCTCAAAAACAATACATAACAATGTTACTGGTTCGTAAAAATCGCAAATTATTGCTCACAAGTTTTTCGGGGATAAAAAAGAAAAAAGCATTTTTCAATGCAGAATGCCTGAATTTTGATCAAAACCCACCATTTTTTGTTCACGTATCATTTTATACCTCGCTGTACTGTTTCTACATTTGAAGGGAATACGAAAGACCCCAAAACAAGTGCATGCAATAATTCGAAATTTGTATGCTTCTATGACTATGTTTACATCTATATATAGCAACAAGGATGTTTTAATTTCTTGAGTACAATTAAAGCTTGAGGTATACGTACTCACATGTTTTTTTTTTTTTTTTCACTTTAAAAATCCTGTTTTATAACAGGTTTTTTTTTTTTTTTTTTGAGCAATCACGAATTGCTTATTGTTCTCACTTGACCTTTGAATGACGATCCTATGATTTTATCCCCCCCCCCACCTTTCTCTGCAGCACCACCGTTGACCGGCCCCTCCCGATGCTGCTCCTCTAGCGAAAACCGTCTCCAGGTTGCATTCATATCCTACACACAAACGCACCTACACGTTTACACACACACACACCTACACATTCATGCCTCCACACAGACACGCCTACACACACATACACACATACAAACACACACGCCTACACACACAGAAACACACACGTCTACATACACACGCACGTGATTGCGAATAATAATTAGAATTCAAGATGTTAAAATTCAATTTTTTTTTTCCGCTCGCCATCGTTTTTTCAAACATGAGACATCTTGCAGTCCACTACAGAATTGAAGTGGCTCGAGAGGGCATGAGGGCGAAAGTCATTACTGGAACGACTGTCAAAAAGAGAGAGGCAACTAAAGAAATGCTCCCCAGTCATAGAAAAATAGCGCCTTTGAACAGAATTCAGACCTTCTGCATCGAAAAATGCTTTTATTTTTTCAACAGCAGATCACTGATATATGTTTAATCCCTTTTCAGTATAAAAAATATGCAATATTAATCAGTAATTGAGTAATTAAAATTTAATAAACTAATTAGCACATTTACGAAACACGATGTTTTAAAATCTAATTCGCCTTGTCATACAATGTTTGTTAACCCTTTGAAGCAGAATTTGCAATAAAAACATTTTTCATACTTTTTTCATTATTTTGTATTAATTTAGATCAAAATAAGTGAAAAATATGTTTTTTAGAATTTTAATATTTTTTCGTTATGAAATACAGCATGAGACACCGGTGTCCCTTTCTGCGTTAAGGGTAAAGTCTTCTTGGGACGCCCGTGTCCCTTTCTGCGTCAAAGATTTAAATTTTACTGGTCAATGATGTTCCAGTCTTCACCATGGAAGCAAAAAAAAAAAAAAACATAAAAATTTTACTACATAAGTTTGAGGACAAAAAGGAACCACCAAACATAAATAATTTTTATACATACCATTTATTTTTCATGGAATTCCTTGAAACAATTTCTGCTTGTGGTAAAGCAGAAATGCATATTACAAAAAGTGCAAAAAATATTTGTTCTATTCTCAACTTTTTTTTTCGAACAGTTTTTGCATCTCTTTCTCACCTCTGAAGTATCTGGTAAGTGTCTCTTGGAACTTTCATTGTGTGCACTGAGTTGTTGAGACATGTGATGGCGGTTTGAATATGAACGTAAGTTGTGTTTCCGGCTCGAAAAATCCTCTATCAATGCGAGTGCAATTTTTCGCCGAAAGGTGATGCTCTTCTCTTTTGTTGAGGGATTCAGCTTTTGGAAAATAACGCAAGCGTTATTCACCGCTATGTCCAATATGTCATGAAATGGGCGCAAATAGTACTTATACCTGGAGCCTCTATCGATTCCATATGAAATCGATTCCTAATATTATTCTTCATGTAGTCTGCAGCCATAAAGATGCTAAAGAAAATAGTTTCTTTAAATGATTTTTTAGCTACGGTAGGTCTAAAATTCAAGATCTTTTCCAAAATTTTTGCAGTTTTAAAATCCAATAAAAATTTACTTTTCAACCAAAAGCTCTAATTGAGCCGGACAACATCACTTTTATTAAACAGACCATAATGATATATATGACCATAAGAAAGCAACATCACGGCAAAAAGGCGATTCTTCAAAAACTAAATTTTTTTTCTTTGGGTTTTTTTTTTTTTTTTTTTTGAAACATTTTGTCAGCAATGGCAGCATTTCAAGAAAAACCCTTATAACTCGAGAAATATTCCAATATTGACAACATCTTAGTATCGTTTGAAAGTTAATAGATTGAAGAATATTTTGGGACAGTAAAAAAAAAGGTATTTTGTTCAATATTTGTGATTTCAAGTGTGTAAATATTTTTAAATCTTGCACAGTTCTTTAGATTAAAATTTAGTGACATCAAAACTGCACAGTTGACGGTACCTTTTTTTATTCATAAACCTTTTAGTTTTCGTCAGTTATATTTGTCTTTAAATTTAATCTTTTGCGTACGGAGATAACTTAATACTAGATGTTGAAAAGTGAGTTTATTATTCGAGAATGTTTGAAACTGTGTAAAAAAGGACCTAACCCATTGTTTAAAATGTTCCCTTTTTGTGAGCATTATTTCTTATACTCACTCAAGCAGCTTTTTTATACTCAACTCCTGTGTGCAAACTTTAGAATTTGCCTCCAGCGTTTACCGATTCTTTTTCTCTTAAGCTCTATATATTAGTCATCTTTGTTTACACACCATTTTCTTAACTTTTTCACAAGAGATGAGGACAATTTTTCTTCCAATAAATAGTTTAGAAAAATATTTTTTAACTTAAAAAAGACAAATTATATTTATGTTGTATGTTCAACGTTATTTTAATTTTAAAATCAAAGTTTAATTTAGATTTTTATATGTATTGCTTTATTTTTTTACGCTTAAAAAAAAGGTTTTTTTTTCTTTGAAGAACAGCTTGCCCTAAGTGTCACGCACTCAACACCGTAAAAATATGTGTAACCTTGGTCGTAAAAGCGGTGGTAACAATGGTATAACTATACTGATAAAACTGGTGTACGCTCATAACGTTACACCAGTTTTGTTAGTAAAATTACTCCGTTGCTAAGGAAACTGAAAGAATATGGTTACACAAAGTGCCAACCGCCAGAATAAGATTACACAAAGTGCAGAATGCGGCCACTGTATTTACGGAGTAAGGTTAGACTTTTTTTTTACACTGAAGTAAAGTTATAGCTGAAGGGTCCGAGCTTTTAATGCACTGTAAAAAAATTTAGCGTATTTCAACACCAAAAATGGTGGCAACTAGTTTACACCAAGTATAGTGTGGTGAAACATTACAGATATTTCTTGATGTTATCGAACTCCAGGAAGAATTCTTGGTGTCTGATAACACCCAAAATTCGTCTTGGTGTTTGTTAACACCAAGAATTGTCTGTGCACGACACTTGGTGTAAAGTAGTTGCCACCATTTTTGGTGTTGAGATACACTAAAAAATTTTTACAGTGAACATATTATACAAGTTTTAATTTTCCAATTGGTTATTAACAACAAAAATATAGATAATTATTTTGTATATGAGGATTAAACTTTTTATTTTTAATACGAGGAATGGACATTTATGCCTATAAATTAGTCAAAAAAGTAACTTTTAAAATTCTTAAAGAACTAAAATGATCTGTATATTAGAATAATGAA
This sequence comes from Uloborus diversus, assembly GCF_026930045.1. Taxonomy (NCBI): domain Eukaryota; kingdom Metazoa; phylum Arthropoda; class Arachnida; order Araneae; family Uloboridae; genus Uloborus; species Uloborus diversus. The sequence continues at coordinate 25,222,597 of NC_072734.1, read as the reverse complement.
ATTAACACTTTTCAAAAAACAACATACAAATGGAACAGTTTAAGATTTCAATCAAATTTATTCAAGAAGACTTCTTAATCTGTCTTGAAATTCTGGTATATCTTAACACAAATTACCCATAAAAACAGTAGAATATAAATATTTCAAAAATCACGATACAATAACAATCAAGTTTTTCACTCCCCCCAAAATTTTTATTTTGCAAAAAAAAAAAAGTGTTTACTAGGCCTTACGTGGCGCGCTTGCCGTTTTCCCGGCAAGCGCGCCGCGCGCGCGCACACACACACACACACATGTTATTTAATAATGAATTGATACACCGCAAACCCAGCGGTAAAGCAGCCATGTTGAAAGTGGCTGCTGAAGTTGTAACGATCATTCATAAAAGAGTATATTCATTAGTTTATTTTTCGGATGGGCTAAAGATCTTGCCAACAATGGTGCAGAGTAGCCTTGGTTTACAGTAATTAACATTTCATTACAAATAAAATTTAACATACCTTTTGAAAACTTCTATTCCGTGCACACGACGATTATTTGCTGAAGACGTTGCAACGAGCTCGAGCCTGATTAAAGTTTTGTTGCCACTGGCCAATTTCCAATCTTACGCCAAAATTGGGGCTAACTGAGTCGAAAATTGTGTTTGCGCATGCGACATTAGTGAAAGAATTCACCAATATCAATGTTCGGTTTCAGTTACAACTACTTTTACTGTAAGGGTAAGCTAGATATGATGTTGACTTGAAATAATGCATTGATTTACACAATTTTTGGAGTTGCTTAACACCATACTCGGAGAATTATTACACTTCAGTTTTTACAGTGCGTAACATTTGGATGAAAATGTATTTGTTATCCACGGCTAGTGTTTGTGATACAGAATGAACAATTTTTGACTCCCCCCCCCCTCTTCCCTCCAGTGATGTTCGTGACATTGAAAGCGTAAATAATGAGTTTGGTTTTAAAAAATTTTAGTATATAATAAAAGGCAGTAGAACTCCAATTATAAAAATCGTGGGGTATCTGAATCGCTTTCAGAATTTCAGAAAAAAAAAACGAACTGCGATTTGCAAAATAATGATTGCGTCTTACGCGCGCTAATCCTCCCTCCATGAATGTAGTCAAACTGCTTACTTTGACCAAGATGTTCAGCAAGCAATGACATTCATTCACTGTACCATAATACATACTGTTATGCACAGTACTTATAACTATACTTAGCATGAAAAGTGCTACCTTTTTCTATTTGATTAATTAAAAGCTCAATTTCTTTAAACATATTTTTTGCTCCCATTTTCAGCATACATACTTCTTTTGATTAAAATAGAAATAAAAATTTAATTTAAAAAAATCCAAATATCCGAATTTTCGATTATTTGAATGGGGTCCGGTCCAGTTGATTCGGATAGTGAACTGAAATGAGCAACTCACACCTATTGCATATATGTTTATTGATGGACCAGGAACTTCATACAAACATGTACAAGATATATACAATGTCAGGTGTGGGACACGTTTCCTGATTGACGTTCACGGGACACTCCCCCAACAACAGGTCTAGTATTCAAGATCCTTGTGGGAGGCCAAGATGCATCCGGAGTTGACCAATTTGTGTTGATCCTTAAGGTCACGGTAGACAAGGACGGTGCATTTCTTGTAGGTGCTCTAAAAACACATAAGATTATTTTTGAAGTTTCAGTCGTTTAGAATGATTAAAACAAAAGAATGAATCATAAAAATACACTTTATGTGAAACAACAGGGAAAGCAGTGCCCATATAATCGTAATGTTTACTATTTGTTACCTTGAAATGTATACGGATTCATTTTCTACACTTAGCAAACCCCTAGAGGTTGGCGAACCACGGATTCCCAACCGGTAGTTCGGAAACCTCTAGGGGTTTGCTAGGTGTAGAAAAGGGATTCGCGAAGATAATCAATACTCTAATGGTGGATATCTAACACGTTTACTTCAGTTGTTTTCTGAAGCTTTTTATAGGAATAGTAAAAATTATTTTTCAAAAAAAAAAAGAAGAAAAAAAAATATTTTCGCTTTTTGTTATGAGCTTTTGAGCAACCCGAAGCAAAAAATTTTATCTTTTTTCTTTTACTCTTTTCTAAAAATTTTACTGACTGCAACGGGAAAAAAGGTTGGGAACAGCTTTACTAGATGATGCTTACACATAGAAGTTTAAAAAATTGGGTCGCTTTTCATTGATGCACTTTGTTTCTAGTCAAGGAACATCTCAACTCCAGCATTTACAACTTTTTTTTGTTTTTTGAAGCAAAAGATAGTCAGCATCGAACCAAAGTCATATTATAACGAAACAGCATCGCATATTCCAATATTTACTCTAAATTTGCTGTACGATTTCCACTGAAAATGCCATTTCTTAGCAAGGAGACTGAAATATATCAAATTGCTCTAACTATTTACTTTCCTGAAATTTACCACCACAAAGATGTTACAGAGTTACGAATGATAACACGAAGCATTTACTCTTTTGCAAATATACGTAAATACGAAATATGTTGATGACTAAGAGGTAGTTTGAAATTTTCATTCAAATTAATAATTACAAGGAAAATGTCCTTAAGTCATGACAGGTAGTTTAAGTACTCATACATTAGTGCATCAGACGCAAATAATAGTTAAAATGAACTCAGCAAAGTAAAGTATCAATATTTAATTACGTACTTAAGAGAAAGTTTTGTAGAGTTCATTATGAGTCGTCCAGTCACAAAACCAATGAAAATAAAATTGGTCCTCTATTTGTAGCGCTTGTTTCTTCTTTGTTTTTGCTTGTAAACTTCGATGAGAAATTTAAGCACTGTTTTATAGCAAAGTAACCTCGACTTTTGATGTGTTTTCCTTTGAACTAGTAGTTTATGTTCAATAAAGGGAAAAGTTACACTGGATTTAGATTCGAATTTCAGAATGGGTATTAAAACCTGGTGTATCGCGTCCCCCCCCCTTAAATGGTTAAATCACCATAAGGTTGTTTGAAGTAATAACGATAAATTCTTAAGGGTTTACGAAGTTACATTTAAATAATTGAAATTCTCCAACAAAATCTACGTCAAGTTATTATATTTATTTATTGACAAAGAAGTTTATCGTTATAAATTACAACTTAACACGGAGCCGAATATGTGAGTACAAATAGTAAAATATGAAAATTTTTACTGATGTGTCCTTTAAAATTACAAAACAATAACGAAAATATTTTCTCGGCAAATTTTTATAAATAAGCGAAATTATAAGACTTTCTGCCGTAAAATATTTTTTGTTAAATTAGAACTTATTAATTTTAAAGTTTTTCCTTTATTATTTTGTGGAAACCAAAGTAATGAAAAGTATACACACCCCTGTTTAAATTCTAAATTTATTTTCATTGGAAAATGTATTCTTTCATATTTAATAAAAATGCAATTGCCTTAAACATAATAAATATAAATTTTATGTCCTGTACTTTCATTGCTGGAAAATTTCTGTAGAAAAGTTAGAACTAGAGGATAAATTTTATTACACAAAAGTTTTAGTTTACTTATGATCCTGAGAAATTATTTTAAGTTTTCTTCTTTACACACATTTATCGAAGACTCAAAACATCAAGGGGAGATGAAAACATTGCAATGTGCTTGGGGAAAAAAAAGCTTTTTCCTGTAGAGCATTTTTTACTCTAGAAATTTAATGTGCAGGTACAATTTAAAGGATATTTCCAATAATGACCAGAAATATTTCAAGTAAGAGAAGCACTTACGATGCCCTCTTGGTATTCACAGTCATCGACTTCGTTGGCGTTGACTTCCTCTTTCTTGCATTCGGTTTTGCCAACAATGATGTCCATTTGGTAGTTCAGACCAGCAACAACCTGAAAAATAGAAATGTTTTACTCTTTCTTAATTAAAATATTTCAGAAAACATAACCACTAGGTACTACTTTGTATTACGGGATTTCAATGAAGGAAAACTTTCTTTTATTATGTTTAAACATCTGTCGTGTCGGTAAAACTACGCATGGAAATATAAAAATGGGGTTTTGCATTATATCTTACTTAATGTTCCTGACGCATTCTTTACTTCTGCACTCTGCTTAGTGAAGCTCTGTTTAACACAAATGTGTTTTGGAAGCAAGATCTTTGAACAATATGTGAATTGCGCAATTTTCAGCAGATAATTTCTTTATAGTAAATAAAAGTAAGGTTTCTAAGGAATTCTGGAAGGAAGTCCGTGGCGGACCTGCGTCCAGGAGACCGCATAGCACTTACGACCTTGAAATTTTGTACAAAATTACTTCGAGTCCCGGGGGTGTGAACCTAAGGTTTTATTTTTTTTAAATTCGAATTAGTTTTTTTTTTTTTTTTTTGCAATTCATTTTTTAAGCTCAAAAATCGCGTAAATTGCCTACTAAAGGGGTGAAAAATTACTTGCACATATTAATAATATTTATATCGTTAGAAAGGGTAGAATTTTCCGCGTTCTACGCAATTTATTTCAATGTTTTAACTTAAATACCACGGGAGTTATTTGCGTTTTTAGCTCGAACTTTTCTAGGCTTAGCTAAAATTTAAGCACTACTTTCTTCATTAAATCTATCGGTAAAAAGCGAAGGAATTGTCGCACAGTTTTCTTTTTGACTCCAGTGGAAAGAGCGGATTTTTTAACTCCAGATTTAACTCGACCTATGGTCGAAAAACTAAGATTCTGTCTCCAAAGCAAAAAAGTTACAGGCCGTTAAAAATCAAGTTCGAATAATCTCACATCCATTAAAATTATTGATGTTTTATTTAGCGTACCATAGTTGCGCCTTTACGATTCGCATGTTTCTTCTTTCTTATTCATAAACTTCGAGGGTTTCGATTTTAACGGAAAATCTTAGGCTCAACTTAATTCAAGCATCGAGATAAAGAGCAAATATATTACTAGGGACTACGAATATGAAAGCGTCTTTTCAAACATACAAAACTACAATTTTCCAATGCTCAGGAGCCCCTTAGCCCTTACGGTTCTTCAAGTTCGTACAAGTTATTTTGAAACCCGGGGAAGGGGAGCTCTTTGCTCCAGAAGGGAGATCATAATGCGTTTTCAATCTGTTTCTTTCTAATTGACGATTTAAATTTTTGCGAATCAAATGAGACTGAGAAGCAATCTTCGGGGGTTGGTGAGCGTAACGAGCAGGGGGCAGAGCCCCCCATTGTAATTCAAATAAAAATCCGCACTCTTTCTTTACGATAGAACAATACACATAAAATACACCGACAGCTCAGTCATTTCATCCGTGAACTGCAGTTTCGTGCATATTAGCACTTCCTATTCCGGGCTGATGAGTGCTAATAAGCACGAAACCGCAGTCCTCGGATGGAATAACTGAGCTGGCGGTGGATTTGATGTATTTCTGCCTTAGCCTTTGCTATAGGGCGGTAACTTACTGAAGATAGAACAATATATTTTTCAAAAAGTGCTACTAGGATAAATTTTTATCATACATTAAATAATGTTCCAAAAAAAATTAATAATGAATACATTATTGAATTTTTAAAAATACTTCATAAAGAAAAATACAGAGCAGAATTAAATCAGCAGTGTGACAAGGGGGTCCATATGGCATAGCATTGATTTTTTTTGGAGGGATGGGGGAGTACTTTGACAGGTCTTTTAATCTCATTTGGAGGGAGAGGGCTCTTGGGGGAGTCATTTGAGGCGCTACACAATCTCCCTTGAAAGAAATGGACACCTCTGATTAAATTCACAAGGGATCATAGCACATTTATCAATAAAAACTATTCTGCGATTAGACTGAGTTAGCTACTATTACGTGGAGATAGTTAATCCGGAGCATTAAAATTTTTACCCAAGTAATGGGGTTGTTTCCTTCAATAAAAAGTACAACTTTTAGTCACTGAATGAGTAAAAAAAAATTACATAGACCCAGAAAATACTTTCATTTTCCCAACAGTTATTTTTTAATTAATTTTTTTAAATGTCCAATTTTGAAAACAAGGCATGGTCTTTATGACGTCACAAATGATGCAATTTCGCGCCTTTTTCTACCACGTTTCCACGTTATCATAATCAAGAAGCTAATTAAATATTGCGCTCTACGCTTGCTATCAACCCTATCGTTGCCAATACACGTGAGTAAAGATGCGAATTGAATATATTTTGCTCTGTGGATGGCAACACTGAATGGCATTTCATCATTTGTGATGTCACACGACAGAAGCGTAAACAATGAAACGCACTGATTTAAGAATTTTTTCTAATATTAAACTTAAATAAATTATTTAAAAAATGGTCAGATCCTATGTTTTTAAGCATGCTCTTTCAGAAAAAAATACTTTTAAAATTTTGGAAATGACCCCATTCTAAATTTAAGAATAACCTAAAATGGAGTCTAAAGACTGGTTGTCCAAACGTTTTTTTGTGCTCTAGCAATTACCCACTCGAAGCTCCACCTAAAGTACTGCACTAGATAGAATTATTTTGTAACTTGCTAACAGGTGATTTTAAAAATTTTATTTTCTTCCTTTTGAAATGCTGCTACAAATTCTGGATTTTAATACTAAATGCAATTTAAAATATTACCTGAATACTTAAATTTTATTACACGCTTCTTTATTTCTTTTTATTGACTAAAGAGGTCCTTTAACCTTTGCAATGCCTGCCAATAATTTTTATTACCAATTTTGTAATGCATTGTATCGTTATAAAACAGACTTTTCTGTTTTATAAAAAGACTTTCGTTCCTTAAAAGAGTAAACATGCAGTTATTAATATAACTCATTCTAGTGTTTGAAAAGAAAATTGCATAAATTTTTAAATCAGCGAAGATTGAATTTACTACCATTTACTGGTACCCTAGCAGAAGTTCTATTGTATTCGCGAAAAAAATTTTCACTCAAAAATCGGCTTTAATTTCAGTTTTGCTCACCCCTGAATGAATGTTGAGTTTTTTTTTTTTTTTTTTTTTCAACCCGACCTCACGGGAATAAGTACCTAAGAACGTATAGACCCCCGACATATCCATTTTGACAATTCCCGAGTAAATTACAACGAGTTTTCTCGTGACGTCCGTATGTAGGTATGTATGTATGTGCGGATATGCGTATATATGTAGCATAACTCAAGAACGGTATGTCCTAGAAAGTTGAGATTTGGTACGTAGACGCCTAGTGGAGTCTAGTTGTGCGCCTCCCCTTTTGGTTGCAATCGGGTGTTTCTAAAGGGGGCTTTTCCCCCTTTTTGGGGGGGAATCATTGTTAATTTCGATGAAAAATAAAGTGGTGTTATAATTTAGCGGACACCTGGCAATATATCGCCAGTCTTTTGGTGGCCAAGTTTTGTCGCCAACTTGGTGACAAATTTGGCGATTTAAAAAAATATATTTTTTTTTTATCAATTTTAATCTGGTTTCTATTTGGTCATTGTTGGTGATATTTAGAGAGTTAACTATTGAATCACATTAAAATTGCCAATAATGGGGAAATAACTTTAAGTTGGTGTAAAAGGAAGTCATGTGATGCACACATCAGCTCGTTTTTAATGTTATCTTTTCCTACTTCAGATTTTAAATAACTCGAACTTAGTTCCTTGTCATTTTCTTTATTGACGAGCGTTATCAAGTGTCTCTTAAAATTTTAAATTATAACTCATACGTTAATTAATTCCACTTCATATATTTGCTGCTTTGTTGATGTTTTAGCTTAATTTCAGGCAGTAATGTAACATCGGCGCTTAAATCATACATCAATTAACTTTCGTTGATGTTTATCTCCAAACAGTTCAAAATTATACGCTACATTGAACTCAAAGCTAAAACGTTAATATTACTATTTTGCCATTTCAGGAAAAAAGTCTTGATTTCACTTCATCTCTAACTACAAACTCCTAGTTCATATAAAATCTTACAGTTTAGCAATTATCTCTTCCTCCTTCCGTCCTCAAAAAAAAAATATCCCTTTTGTCAAAAGAAAAAAACAAAAATCATCTTAAAGAACAGTTATTTTTACAGAACTTCTTTATCCAACTGCATAGATAGGTAACACGGATAAGTAGTTATTAACCTTCTATACTCTCCGGTCAATCAAATGGCGTTTGTTTATCACCACTGCAAAGCCTTTTTTTTTTCCTTGAATTATTAAACAAAATTTTCTTATTTTATATTTAGCGTAAAGGGGTATGACTTTTCTTTATTTGGGAATTCTGAAAGATTAAGTTAAAACACCTTCAAGAGCCCCGTGGTCGAGCAGGAGAATTACTATCACATATGAGGCAGTGAGAAGCAAAGGGATATAAGTGGACATTTTCAAGTTTTGAGTAAAACGCGTATAAAGATAACTTCCTAGGTAGGCTTTCATTGATTTTTTTTTTTTTTTCAAAATCGTGCTGTACAGCAGCACCTACCAGGACTACTAGCACTAGCTCTTGCCCCAAGACAGAGGAGAGGTTCACCTACCATTTGTAATGGTTATCTCCAAATTTTTAATTTTTCCACTTATATCCCTTTGCTTCTCACTGCCTCATATATCTGAGTTGTGGCTCGAATCCCACCAGTATACTGGGGTGTTATTTCATCTCCCTTGTAACGTAAATATTTCTTGCGTCTCGTACTTTGAAAATAAAAAAATGCTCTGCTGTCTGATTAAAAGTCCATCCTCCATGTGAGGCAATGGCATCCTACTTTCCCTCAGCTGTGTTGCATAACAACAACATAACATCGTTAAGTTAAAGCCCTATATCTAAGCATAAAGAGCGACCGCCATCTTGGGGCTAAATAACGCTTTCTTCCTATGTCTGCTATAATGAATAGCGTGTTTTGCTTCTTAATTGTGAATTAAGATGGAGTTAATAAAAAACACAATCAAGAAGCGAAACATGCTACTTCACCATAGCAGACATAGGAAGAAAGTATCGTTTAGCCCCAAGATGGCGAATGTATCGCTACTTTACTAAGGACACAACAACAACATAACATCGTTAAATTAAAGCCATAAATGAAAAAGCTTAAATAACCATACTCCCACCATCTTGGGGCTAAATGTCGCTTTTTTTCCTATGTCTGCTATAATGAAGTAGCGTGTTATTCTTCTTGGTTGTGAATTAACATGGAGTTAATAATGAACTACAATCAAGAAACAAAACACGCTACTTCACCATAGCAGACATAAGAAGAAAGTATCGTTTAGCCCCAAGATGGCGGACGTCTTGCTACTTTATTCTGTGATCCAGTGCTTTACTTTAAGTAAGGTTGGGAATTACCGAAACTTTTCAACTTACTTGTCTCTTAGCCTTCAGGACTTTGGTAAGCTTGTGGTGGTAGGGTCCGGAGAATTTCTTCGACAATTCAACGGTGGCGTGCCTGGCAGCAGTTACCACACCTTCATCATCGACATCGACGACTTCAAAGCCTCCGAGGAGACCGGCTGTGGCACAGGCCACCAAGGCAAGCAAGACAATAGCTTTCCACATGATGCAACTGGGCTTGTTACCGTTCTAGAGCAACCAGAGGTAATGTAGGGAAAATTGCGAACACAGTTCTTTTTTAAATACTTCAAGGGGCACCTGTTGCCTCTCACGCGAAACCAAAACAGGTGTTTCTATCGGTACCTTTCCACTGATTATGTAAATCAGAACAGATACTGTGTTTCAGAGTCCGCAGTAGAGCAGAGATAATGCGTGTGTGATGACTGTTGCTTTTTCACGAGATTTGCTTCTTTTCAATTATTGCGAGAGTTCCTTCCGTTTTCATATTTCTTGTTTCCTTCCTTTATCTCTAAACGAGTTCCTTTCTTCTTTTTTTTTCTTTATATGCATGTTCTCAAATTGTTAAAATAAAAGTTAATGGCCTTATCTACCGCACTGTCTTGTAAAGAGTTGACGGAAATCTAAGACACTAAAAGAAACTAAATTTCTCTCCATAATATCCCTTAATGAAAAAAATAAGTCGGGTAAAATTAAACTAATCAAATCAATAAATATACTTAAATGTAAAGAAATTGGAAGTGGAATTTTGAGGCGTGAAAAAATTTCGCTATGTTTGTTGCCCTACATGTCTGTCTGTTTGGCTGTTTATTGGTCTGCCTGTTTGACTTTATTCATCTACAAATTACTATTGAGGGAAAATTCCGAATCAAAGTAAACATAATTCGAAGAATCTTGGACAGGAAATTTTATTCTTGTGTTTTGCTAAATTTATTGTAAAGAATTTATTTATTTTATTTTTTATTTTATTTATTTATTTTATTTATTTATTTATTTATCATTATTATTATTTTTTCGGTTTAATTATATGAAGAAATGCTTTATCGATTCATAAGTTAACATTTGCATTCACCAAGGATATTTAAACAAAAATAACACAAAAAATTATTTTTTAACATCAAAAGTAGGAAAAATATTTATATTGTGAGTGTTGTTTTGCTATGGAACTAAAACTAAACACATATTTATAAAGACTCTTTTGTGTGTGTGTGTGTCTGTCTGTCTCTGTGTGTATGTGTTTGTGCTTAAAAATATAATTCAAATTCGAAGTTAGTGTACGAATGAGCATCTCCACGGTAAAATGGCAGTTCAATCCCGCACATAACGTCTCATATACTTCAATAATAAAAAAAATAATAACTTAAAACGGCAATGAGCAACATTTTATTACTCAAGTAATCGAAAACGTGCGTGTGATTTCTTAAATAAAAAGTTTAGTTAGTTTATTACATCTTAAAATTACTACTTTTTAATGAAATACATGAACTGTCACGTGCGGGTCGAAATAGCGGCTTTTTCGTGGAATGTAACATGTATGCACTGCTTGCTCGTATTACGGATAGTTATTATCAGTATGAGATATTACTGACTAGATGATATTATACTTCTGTACGAGAGAATATTTGAATTCTTTACAAAAACAGTACTTCACTGAACATTTAAGTACATGAAAAAAGGCCTATTTTTGACGGATGATATTTTGAAGCTTAATTTCTCTGTCAACATGAACTACTCTCAATCTGTATTCACAAATCTATTGTCGATATATCAAGGACGAACATTTTGCCGTAGGAAAGGTTAGGTTTTCGGCAGAAGTGTACCAGAAATACATAATACAAATACTTAAATCTGAAGTTCATTCCAACTGGTAGAAAAAGTATGAGAATGCCGCTCACACACACACATAAGGGAAAACATAAATAACTGGTCGAAATTTACACAAAAAAAATTTTTTTTTTTAAATCGAAGTATAGCTACAAAGTCTTTAGAACAGTTTGAAATCACCCAACCGTAAAAGTTTCCGGATATTTTTTAAACCTTCAATTAACTACACCACTGATTGAGTGGTAATGCAATTTGGATATAGCATTTAAGTATGACAATAGTCTCATATGTAGTGGATCAAAGTACATGAGACTTCATGCGGACAATATATTGAGTGCAACAAAATCACGACTCGTTACCAGTTCCGAATTTTCCGCAAAAACAGCTTATTCTATTTACCTATCCCATTCGATTGGAAACAAATCATCTAGATCACCATTATGATCATCATACAGTTGATACTCATCAATGTGAGCTGGTTTTCATCTCTGCAAAACGAAGCTGGAGTCTTACACTCATGAGCTTACATGAGCGCCATTACCCTTCATTGGCATGCTGAACTTGAATGTATTATAATTAGCGTAACAAAGAATTTAAAAAAATGAAGAAAAGCATTAACATGCAACTGTACGCATAAAATTTAATAGCCGTGATGAATAAATTAACATTTTAAACTAACAGTGCATGCTTGCCTGCAAGTTAGATTTTGTAGAATTTTATAATAAAACAACGAACTACGTAATGTTACAAAAACACTTTCCTTCGTCAATAATTATATACCATACTATAAAATGGCAATGATATTAGCTATATGGTGGTACAAATTACGAGTTTTTAACTTTACAGGGTGTCCGAAAAGTCCTTGACACATTTTAAAAAAATCATAGAAAAGCAATAAATTGTCGTATGAATATGCAGTTTGGCCCATAATACTTTACAAGTTCAAGAATTTTTTTTTTATGACATCATAAAAAAAATTGTAGTAATAAAAGACTTAGTCCTACACTCTCCTGGTGAGGCAACGAAATACGTTCCGTACTTTGTATTTTACACAAAAAAAAGGTTGACATTGCTGTGCAGAGTTAAGCATTCAATAATTCTGAAGTTACTGTTTGTAAGCTATTTTTGAGGTTATTGAAAGTGCCCTTCACACATTGTTATAGTATAGCAGTGTATGAAGAGCAAAAAGAAAGAAATATGAAAAATATCTAAACAGCAGTAGTATTTATTATTAAATATTTATAACAAAATATTTATTATTACATTTTTTTATGATGCCATAAAAAAACTCTTGAACTTGTAAAGTATTATGGGACAAACTGCAAATTCATAAGACAATTTATTGCTTTTCTATGATTTTTTTAAATGTGTCAAGGGCTTTTCAGACACCCTGTATTTTATTTACAGTTACTTGGGTGAGCGAGATTTTGCCCTCTAAGCGCCATTACCTTACTTTCTAATATATTTTGTGGTGAAAGACATTCGTGCGGAAAGTTTTTTAGGAATTGACCGAAATACTTGTAATTTTCTAACTATGTTCATATATTCAGTAAATTACCGCCCATTAGCCAGGGCTAAGAGGTTTTCCATCTCCTAGCTCAGTCACTTTCCTATGCCGGGCTGATGAGTGCTAATAAGCACGAAACTGCAGTCCTCGGCTGGAAATGACTGAGCTGGCGATGTATTTCAGCATTATGTTCATATAGTTCATTGATTTATACTGCGAACTAAAAGTCATAAACCTGCTGTTCAGCTCAAAATTTTTAGAGCAAGTTTAATGCAAAATCGGGCAAAATAAACAATAATATTCAGCTCCAGCAGCACAGTTTAAGAATTTTTTCCAACTTTTAAAAATCATCAAAAATTGCTATTTAGCCGTGTGATTTTAATAAACTGTCCTTGAATTCTTTTAAATCAACAACAACTCCGAAGCCACATTCCTAAGTGAAGGCCAATACTCTTAATTCGAGTCAATATCCGTATTGCGTGTCGGAAGCTCTCTCTAAACAAGCTAGCGATAGGAATTAACATAATACAGGAGTCGTCTGCCTCTAGCGTCAGAGAAATTAATTTACATCTCCTTCATCCTGGAAGGAAGCTAATGTTACTGTAAAATGGTGTCGACTTTTAATTAGAGGAAGTACACTGTAAACTGACGGACGTTTCAAAAGAACGTGCGAGGTTATTGGATTTTGTTGGCTGACTGAATATTTTAGTAACTTTGGAAATCTTGCCAATTTTTTGACTCTGCTGAGATCAATGGGCTGGAGTTTCAAAGACGTGACAAGTTGTTTTTAAAATAGAGAAACTTTCTTTGTAAGTCTTACAAAGGAAAATGGTATGAAATTTTAAAAACGAGTGCGGGTTACGTAGGAAAATCCTTCTATAGGATTTTATAATTAATTAATTTATGTGTCTGATATATAGTTCAAAAGGTTGTATCGTGAACGAAGTTAAGGGAGCTAAGCCCCCTCCCCTGGAAAGCTTATGAGCTCCTTCAAAGAAGAATACAAATGAAATTTAAAGCCTTCATTTTACATGAGTATCTCTGAAATAGTTATTTTCGTTCTTCGAAACTATACACTAAAAACGCTCAAACTGTCTTTTCTCGTTTTTTCTCACGCACTCCTTATTTTAACTCGTTGTATATTTGTTGTGATAAATAGAACAAGTTTGTTAGGAACGCAAGATAGGGCCCGAGGGACACTTCTGATTTCTGATAGTGTCAAATTCAAGTATAGAGTAGTTCCATAAGTCATGAATTGCCCTTAACGAAAACAAGAGGAGCCAAAAATTGCGTTTAAAGTTCCCTTCAATTTCGGAAAATTTTCGAAGGGGAGAGCCTCTGATTCCTAAGTTCCTGCCTAATGTCACAAAAGGGTCACAGCGTTAGGTCATTATTTTTAGAGCCATTGTGTTATTCATTGCAACAGTGATATAACTCCATATTTTTAAAAACATGTTTTTTTTTTTTTTTTTTTTTTTTTTTTGCTAAATAGTATCACATTCAGTAATTGACTGTGATATTTATGATTTTGTAATTTTAATTAAGTTACACACATTTAGAACCGAAATGTGGTAGGTGGTGTTAGTAAATAATGTGAAACCATTCAGCAATAAGATGTCATACCATTTACCATTTTTACATCACTTTTACAATGTGCGACTAAATTCTTAACCGCAAATACGTAATTCTTTCCAAAAACTTCCATTAAGATATTTAATAAAAGTTCTACCAGAGAACTCTTCTTAGTTCATTAGTTCTTTATGCCTAAGCTATTTCTCGATTTATAATCTGCGTCATAATATTGAAACATTATATTCACTTCTTGCATAAAGTAGGGGAGGGTGGCCCGAAGCGGGTAGGTTTCGAAGAACGCTCAAAAAATGTTGTTTTTGGATTTTTATCGCAGCAGTTTCAGTTTTATTTCCTAACAGGTTTCTTGAACTTCAAAATAAAAAGTGATTTTTGTATTATTTTTAACCCAATATTTATTTATTATCAAACATTACAAACTCTTGAAAAACCCGTTTTGCCTTACCAGGGAGCTCAAAGCGGGAAAAATTAACTAATAGTAATTTGGTACATTTGCCTATCAAATATGAAGTTATAAATGATTAAAATAATTGGCTTGTAATCTGCCGTTGTAAAAAAATAGATAAAAAAAGATGTACTTATCCAATTTAAAGTCAAAACATTTGTTTATAAAGCATAAATAAATAACTGATGAAATTAGTAGAATAATTTATTGCCATTCTAAAAAATAACTTTTTCAAGTTATACTTATATTATTGAAATGGAAAATCTAAGTCAGCACATGTGTCAAGATACTATAAATAAATATATGATTAAATCCAATACCCGCTTTGCCCGACCCGCTTTGCCCGAAGACACGTTTTTCATTTCAATAATTATAACCTTAAATTTAAAAAAGAAACCAAGGAAATGGTCATCGTAATTTGTAGGTTGATGGTGTTAGAATATTATTGACAATCAAAAATAACAAGCTGGTCTGCGACAAAAAGTTACAAAACTTCCCTTTTTTTTAAAGTAATGTATCATTTTTTAACTTTAAGCTTGGTTGAGCCATGCCGCTTCACAACTGCTTTTCTGGAACGGATAAAAACTCGGGTTTTTCGGGTAAACACGACATAAGTATGCATCGCCGCTTACACACCATAGTGGGGCATACGAAGGCCTACCCGCTTTGGGCGACCTACCCGTTTGGGCCAACCTCCCCTACATGTTATGCACATAAATGTAAGTGACTCTATTGTTTTTAACTTTATAATACTTTTTTTTTTCAGTAAGTTTTGTTAAGATAATTTTACTTTTATCAACTTTACCACGGGTTTTTATTGCTACGTTCTTTTGTATGTCTGTTCGGGTGGAATCTTTTGACCCTTTTATACTAATTTCCCAATGAACTAGAGATTTTAAAACTTGATCACAGCTCAAATCGAAGGAAAATGCAAAAAAATGAGTTTTTAATAATCCTAAGTGTTTAACTTTAATTTTCTAGCAATAAATTTACATAAAATAAAGCTTTTTTTTTCTATACAAAGGAAACACTGCATCGTTTGTTGTTGTCCAGATCACAGTTTGTTCGAACAATGTGTGACAATTAGAATGCTTATAATATTTGTTTTCAAATGATAGAAAGCTTCCAATAATTGTCTTCAACATGGGGTCAATTGTCTTCAACAAAATAAGTTTCAATTCTTTTAAAATTGTTTTTTTTTTTTAATTTATTTTACTGATAAGTACCAAGTCATATTCAAGAGCTACACTGTTGAAAATTTTACGGTAAAAAGTTTTGGAATCCACGTTGAAAGTACTTTTTACCTTAAAATCCTATTTTACTGTAATATTTTACGGTAGCAAAGACGACAACGCTGCAGCCGAGTCACGTTGGGTAAAAAGAACAAGATTCAAGCAACTCGTTTCCGAACCTGCGCTGTCTGGGACGTGACAGGAGAGCGAGGACGGAGAAATATATATTTCGCGCCACTAGTCACGTAGGGCACAAATTGGCGCTGCAATCGCTTACTTTTTCCTGTACAATTTACTGTAAAAAAAAAATCTGAACTGCAAACGCTCTATTTTGCAGTCATTTTTACCTTAAACCTGAATTTTCAACAGTGTAGTTTTTAGAAACGTCATACCTACAGTCCAAGGGGATTTTCGGTGAAACAATAATTTGTCGAAAATTTAAATCAATATTGTATCAGTGTATGCATGACATGTTACAGGTTGGCGAACTTTCAATGTAAATGTTGAATCCTCGCGAAATGTAAATAAAATGTTTGGTTCAGTTTGAAGTTTTTAGCAGATATGCGTTTTTATTTCAGCTTGGCCTTTTTTTTTTTTTAATATTTCTTTATTTTTTTAATTTTTCATTATTATATTTTTGTGATCGTCTATATGTTTTAAGTTTATTTGCAGAATATGTGTGACATATATGTATTTAAACATTAAAATGATTCTGCTTGCCTGGAACTTATGCTGCGCATACAAATGTAAATAAAATGAAACATTTTTGAAGGTTATGATCTTATTTATCGTTCATTTTATTCCGTTAATTTATTGACTGCACAAATGTATCGAACTCCGTCACTGTCAGTTTAAACCGTCTCTATCGTAGTCTGACTGAACTGCTTAAATTCGATTGAAACATTTCAAACACACAATACCACAATAAGCAAATAAGTAAATAAATAAAAAGGTTCCAATTCCCCTTGTTTCTAAACTGGAGTAAAAAGTATTAATTTTTCTAAGTTTCAAGTAGATTTAAATCCCCATTGAGATTCAGAATTTCCCAGAATGTTCTGAAATTTTGAGACTGAACTCTTTAATATCTATGAAAATACTCGTTAGATTTTTTTTTTTTTAAAAGGACATGGAACGCAAGGGCTACCTAACTATGAGAAGATAAAGAATAGTTATCAGTGAGAAAACTTACTCATCAGATTTTTATTTACAGTACCATAAAGTGGAACTACTTGAGCCTCCAGGGGCTATTTGAACCCATGAGGAAAAAAGTGTTTAAAATCCGTCCTGGTCAAATATAACTCAATGTATAGACTGAAAAAAACTTTCTGTATGACAGGTAGCAAAACTAGGTAGAAGCTGGAGCATGAAACAAAGTTTGCTATTCCCGCCTTTTTCTAATTGATGTTATGATTGCATGTTGTCTAAACAGCTGTTTTTTGTGGCTGCAAACTTTCACACATGTAATTTCATAGAAATATCTGATATCATTAAGGTCAAGATAGTTTTATGTTTGCATTCTATTTCTTAATAAAATAAGTGTTTCAAGGTTATAGCTATATAATTAACTCAGTAACTAATATAAAGTAGTAAAAGTGCACTGGCTGCCTTAAAATGGGGCTACTTGAACCCAGTGTTCAAAAAGCCCCAAACCACATTTCATCACTAAATTATGTTAAGTAAGGTTTGTAATCTTTTAAAATAAAGAGGTTAGTTAGCATTTATACCCGTTTTTTGCGAATCTGGGGATAAAAAAGGTCCGAAAGTAAAAGCGAACCCTTTGAAGTAGGAAATAATGCGGATTATTACGAGTAAAAATCACAATTGTGTCCAGATTCAAATAATTCCGGAGAAATGTCTTAGAGAGTGGCCCATTTTGACTTAAGTTTATCAACTCTAAAAAGGAAATTAAAACAAGCCTGGGCATCCTGTAGCATTTAGTAGCTAGGAAGAGCAGGTATTAAATAATATCAGCGAAAAAAAAATCCACCCAAGCCATGAAATTGAAAGGTTTTCATTCTTTCTAATGTTTAAATAATGAGCATTTCAATTGGTTTTTGCTGTAGTTAGATTATGTTTCTATTTAAGAAATTATGTTTTCCTAAAAATATGTTTTTATGTATACCTTGATTTTATATTGATTTATATGAATAATTTGCAATTTATATAAATAGATTGCTCACTAGAATGTACGTTTTGAGTTCATTTTTCAAAATCATTGGTCTTTCTTGATATCAACACCTGATTTACAGCTTTTTCTAATGGATTTGCTGAGTGGGGCCAAGTACCCCCAGCGCGGGGCTACTTGAATCCAATTTTTAAAAATAGAAAAAAATATAAAGAGTAAAAATTGTTGTTTAAAAAAGGCTTTAGGTGGTTGCAGAACGTCTGAAAAAGCAAGGTTATCTGTTTACATTATGGATTTAACAAAGCATTTAGTGTAAAACTCGCAAAAAGTATGAAATTTCGGGTCTAAGTAGCGCCACTTTACGATACAATAAAATTGCCAGTAAAATACAAATGCATCAATTATCCACAGTGTTTTGTGGAGAAATACAAACAGAACCCTTCCTTATCGGATTCATTTGCATTCTCTATATTGCAATTTCTCTGTAATTTTTTGAACTACCTCTTGAGATACTGCAATCCAGCGAAACAAGAAATTTTTTCGAGAGGTCCACTTAAGAGCGACTGTCCTACAAAAAAAAAGCAGTAAAATTCCTATCAGTATCTAATGGTACAGAAGTTCACGCGTCATTAATCTCTTGCCACTACGGAATTCGACTTTTTTATTGGATGTAGATATTTCACTTTAAAAGCACTCTTGAGTGCATAAATTGAAGCATTACACATTGAAGAGTGCATAAACTTCAGTGAAATTCCGTTACAACGAATTCAAATATGTTCAACGAAATATCTACTTCAACGAAATAAATTTTCAGTCCGAATTTAATTTCCATTACAAGGAAATTCCCATTACAACGAACAGAATTTGCATACCCTTAATTTTCGTTGTAACGAGATTTCCTGTAGTAACAAGAACTGGTTTCTTAAAATTAACAAAGGAAAATCAAAGGAGGCCAATATCTGATTTAGACTTTATTTCTACAAGCACTTTTCACATAAGCTTTAAAATGATTTTTTTTTTTTAATCAAGATCCTAAAAAAAGATTAACCTAGAACTTCTTTGAACTTCTTTAGTTTTTTGAAGAAAGGGAACAAGTTACGGATTTAAGTTGGTATCCTTAGGAACCTCCGGGGAATAGAATTACAGTACACTTTCTAAAAACAAAATGGAACACTTTTACTATAAAATGTACGCATGTATACACACACATAAACAGAAAGAGTGTGTGTGTGTGTGTGTGTGCTTGCTCCTTTAGGAATCTACACTTGACGTTGTTCAACAAGCTTGGCAATAAGGTCCTTTAATTCTGGCTGGTTTTTCTTCTTTTTCTTTACATTGTAAATCCATGGTTATGAGGTCCTTTAATTCTGGCGGTTTTTTTTTTTTTTTTTTTTTTTCTTTTTTAAATTGTAAATCCATGGTTGTGACATTTTGTGTTGTGTGTGATATTTTTATATACATATTTTCACTTTATTCCTGGAGTTTAACTTTGACTTTTTATTTTTATAAATTTTAGTATTAAAAAAATTTAGTATAATCTATGTACATAAATGGCTACTTCTATATGTAAGGATGTCCTTCAAAACTACTGGACGGATTTTTACATTTTTTCACCATAGATAGCTACATTATCAGAAAGCAACTAAGGCTATATTTTATTCCTAAAAACCTTAGTTTAAAAAAGTTATGATGGAAAATAGTAAATTTCATGTAATTTCCTCATTAAATGATTACATATTAAAACCATTGTTACTAAAATTCGTTGCCTAACAACAGCAATATTAAAAGTAATCATAATGAAAACTTTGAATTAAGGCTTCTCAGAAGCAAACATGAGTTTAAAATTATTTAAACATTCGGAACCTCTACTTTTTGCACACTTAGAGAAACATAGTAGAGAGCTTCCTCTTTTTGTGTGTGTGTGTGTGTGTGTGTGTGTGTGTGTGTGTGTGTGTGTGTGTGTGTGTGTATGTGCCATTTTTTTAATAAAAAAAGCGCACGGTTTTTAAGTGATATTTATTTTTTGTTAGTTCATATTTTGGAAATTCTTCAATTTTTTATATGCTTAAATGTCATGCTTTCGTTTCTAACTGAATACTATTTCGTTCTTTATACTTATTAAGAAGCTCAATTTTTAATCACGTCAAAGCGGTGTACTTTGAGTTCTTTCAGTTAAACTAGAAAATGAATGAAAGCAGCGATTGTTTCTCACAATTATTACTGACCCAGGCAACGCCGGGTATTTTATTAAAAGATGAATAATAGTGCAAAACATATGCTCAGGTGTTACTGATAAACAAACTAAATACTTTTTTGTAATCTTTAAAATAATATTCCAAGTAACTGATAAAACTCCCTGATCAGGAGACCATTCGGCAGTGTAACAATGAAAAAAAAACAACCTAAGTAGCAATCGAAACAGCGAGGCATACCTTATTTGCCCTCATGTTCCCGTAATCGAAATATGAAGTCTTAAACGCTGCCGAAGTTTTAAGAAAAGTCACCAAATTAAGCGAGTTTCAGTGAGTAATAAAAGACATATTTCTCACGCTTTACAGATGGATATCCTACCAAATACAGACGGTGACATCAACTGGTATTTGCATTTTCTCTGCAAGTCTTTAAATTCGATTTTTCTCTTGAACTTTCAGCAGACTTTAAGACCTAATATCTCTAAGCGCTGGCACGAGGGCAAAAAAAAAAAAAAAAAAAGACGTCAGGAAGTCTTTATATTCTCTTTCGATTACTACCTTTTTCAGTTTTTTCATTATTACTCTATCTGTATAGTTTCCTGGTGAAAAAAAATACTTTCTCAATTATAAACTGCTTTCTTTTCTCGACATAAACGCTTGATTCTAAAAGCACTTTTTCCAATTCCTACTGTGTTATTAATTCACAATCACTCACTCTGTCTCTCTCTCGCTATATATATACATATATATATATATATATATGTATATGTATATATACATATATTCACACACACACACACACATATATATATATATATATATATATATATATATATATATATATATATATATATATATATATATATATATATATATATATATATATATATATATATATATATATATAAGGGTGGTCCTTATTTATATGGGAAATTTTTTTTTCGGAATTCAACAACTGACGCCCCCTAATTTTGTGACACTATAATAAAAAGTAACGTGTGCAAAATTTGAACTCGATCGGTCAATAATAACACGTGCCCCTAAGCCGTTGAACTTTAACACTTTTGATAATTTTCCCACAAATCTTCGAGTTTTTACTTCAGACCCAGTACATCGTTTCTCCATGGTTTGCAAAATATTTTTACAGTGAGGTAGCACTAAAATTAATCTTTTTAATTACTTTATATCATCTAAAGATTTTACGTTGAATAAGAATAAAATAATGCTTTAGAAACGTTCTTTAATCGTACGCTTTTCTCAATTTATCTCGGTAGTGTGTATTTTTTTCCGATAGTCTTGAACGGTCTGTAAAATCAATTGTTTTTGTGACTGATAATTTGGTAAATTAGTTGTGAAATTCTTGCATTAATTATGCTCCTCTTTCAATTGTATCATTCACAATTTTCAGTATTTTAACAATCTCTCTACCCTTTAAATAGCTTCCTTCACTTTCACTTTTCCGTGAATCAGGATCAAATAGGGAAAAATCCTTTAGTATTTGTAACTTATCAAACAGTTTTATTGACTCGTAATTGATTCTATAAAGAGGAAGATCTTAACTAAAAAAGTATTCCAAATCATCTACTGTTATCTGAAATTTGTTAAACAGTCATCAGACACGTCTTTCTTATCACGAGCATCTTTTGGACTAGTCATTATTGGGTTGCTGCAAAAAAACATATCTTCATACAGCATTTAATTGTAAAACAGCTTTAAAGGGCTTTCTTTACACGTAAGGTCAATTTAAAATGTTTCCTAAAAATAAAAATTTTCAAACAAAAGTTCCTTTTGCCACCCATGTGGCTCAGGGATAAGCTCCAGGTTGCCGAAAACATATCCCTGTAGAAGGAAATTCACCAGGAAATATTATTACAAGTTACGAGAACTCTCTGTAATCTTTCTCAATTCCACTTTTTACGGACAATAATATGTCAGCAACTTCGTCTTTTAGAATTTAAGTAGTATGTGTACTTGATTGAAATGTTATAAGTTCTGAATCCTTCCCTGTGGAGATCTTTCCACAAAGTTTTGAAGCGCTTAAATAATTGAATATCTGATCTAGAACTAAAAAAGCAAGAACTTCTTTAAGGACACACTCTGCAGTACGATTTCAAGTGCATGATGATGGCAATCCAAATGTAATATATCACCGTTCAGTTTTTGCTCTAAAAAAATGCATGCACAATTTATGCGGTCGGTATTGCAAGTCGTTGTATCAAACACTACAAAGAGCAGTTAGCATTAAAGAGCTATCATCTAAGATATCATATCCAACTGAAGAAATATGTAAGGAATTTTGAGTAGCTGTTCAATATTAGGACCTGAAGCTATCACTAATCCTGTCGGCGTTCTTTTTCCAGTTTTATCTGAATGTAGCTTTGTATCCCAGTGAATAACTACAAAATCTAAATTTAAATTCATAAAATTTAATTTTATCTCTCGAAGATTTTCTTTTGCTCTCTTAAGGAATGTACGATTGATCACTAGGTGATTTGGATTTAAATTTACTGCATCTACATAGGCTATAAATAAAAGAACATCTTTATCCCTAATATGGCGCATTTGTCTAACAGTGATGAAAGGCGAGATGATATCAATAGTTGGAAAGCTTTTTTGCATTGTGGTAGACCAGCTGTAGAAAACAAAAAGTTCAACAGGTTAGGATAGATACTCATTTCGATTTCTAAATCTTGTGAATCGCAAGAATTTGATGATAATAAAGGGTTATGTACTGAAATAGAAGAAAATTAATTTATAGATTTCTGCATTGCTCCGATCTGGATATTTTTTTAATTTATATTTTAACTATGTAAAATACAGTATATTTTTATGTTGGGAGTAATCGAGGATTTTTCGAAATTTATACTTTAAGAATTAAAAATTGCATTAGCATTTAAGTATGTTTATAACTAAAGAACAGCGAATTAAAATATAATTCCAATTACTTATATTTATAGCATTGAAACTTCGCGACTCTATTTGCCACACCTATTACATACACAGGGAATTTTGTAAATCAACACCCCCAAAACCTGGAGGAGGCAATTTGTTGTTGTCAAAGATCATTCATTAATGGCCTTGGCCATTCATTAATGGCCTATAGAATCCCTTGTGTTCATCTTGGTGGGAGGAAACGTTCCTCTGTCGCTTGGTTGGAACAAGCGCAGAAAAGCGGTACGCTTGACCCAATACCATTGGTGTACATGTACCTTCTGTAACATATTAAATTTTACGGACTGAAAGTAAGAGAATGGTCAGTCTGGAAGTAGCAGCGCCTATTGAGGTTCAAAATTACTTTAAATATAAAATGTTAGAATATTTTTACATAAAAATGAACATCCGCAATTTTTCCTTCGAAACTCAAAAAAGGGGGCCCTAGGGGCACGTGTTAATATTCATGGATTGACTTAAAATTTTGCAAGGATCATTTATTTGTATAATGGAACAAATTGAGGGGGAGTCGTGTAAAATATCTGCAACTTCAAAAATAAGGAAAACCCTAATATATATATATATATATATATATATATATATATATATATATATATATATATATATATATATATATATATATATATATATATAAACCCGATAACAAGATAATATTGTATTACAATCAAAATAATTAGTTAACTATCATTTATTAGTTTATACTAATTTTAATCAATATTTTGCACAAATCTTTTGATATAAGGACAAAAAAAATTCTTCCAAAATTTAGAATTAAATACCTATAGAAACCCCTGATTGTTCTGAATCACATAAAATTTGTAGCAATGTTTTAAGGTAACTAGATCTTGAATTATAATGGTTTTTAACTGCTTTTATGCTAAAGTGTATGTGAGCCTTCAATGGGATTGTTCATTGTTGATCGCTATCATTGCAGAACAATGCTTTTATTGAAATGTATTTTTAACACTAAATCCCCCCCCCCTGTTTTTTAGTTTCAATCATACCTTTTGATCTATTTAAGAGAGGAGGAAATTTTAAATGTATGCGAAACTGGGGATAAACCATTTTTAAAGCCATATGAATGTGGCAGGGAGAAGCAAACGGATGTGAGTGGACTTTTTAAAGTTTTGAGAAAAACGCATTTGAAGCACAGACTCTAGGTAAGCTTTGATTAAAATGGTTTTCGAAATCTTGCGGCATATCAGCACATGCCTATGATACTACAGTCGATCCCGCTTCTTAGAATATCGGTTAAAAGAATATCCCGCTTAATATAATGTATTTTCAATGTACCAAACCAATTTAATGTGTTATTTTTATTCCGGTAAATGGAATATCCCGCTCATTAGAATATTTTTTCGTGGCAAAATGGCTATTACATTAAGCGGGTTGTTCTATCGCTTTCCCCGAAACAAAGGAGAGGTACTCCTGCCACTTGTAGTTTGCCTCAAAATTTTTAATCTTCGCACCTACATCTCTTTGCTTCCCACTGCCTTAAATATGGTTTCCACACGCGAGGCAAACCTGACCAAAGTAGGAATTGACTTTTTTTATACAGTTAACTCCCGATTATCCACGGAATTGGGTGGCACAAGTGCCGCAGATAATTAAAATCGCGGATAAACTAATAAAAGGCAAAAATGGGGACAAATAAGGTGAAAATTGTCCTTCCTCAAAAACGTAACCGTATTAGTGCATAACACTCTCGTCAAACTAAAAATATATAGAGTAAAGTACAAATATTTTGTATTTTTGCAGAACAGAACTTAACATCAATGAAGAACAAATGTATGTACCATGAAGTGTGCACAATCTTTATCTTTATTAATAACAAAGCTAAAAGTCGCTCTGTCCGGACCTCTGTCTGTCAGGATCTCTCTCTGTCCGGATCCCTGTCTGTCAGGATCTCTGTGACGTGCATAGGGCCTAGACCGTTCGGCCGATTTTCACGAAAGTTGGCACAAAGTTGGTTTGTAGCAAGGGGGTGTGCACCTCGAAGCGATTTTCCGAAAATTCGATGTGGTTCTTTTTCTATTCCAATTTTAGGAACAAAATTATCATAAGACCGACTAGTAAATTACGAAATTATCATAACGTGGAACCGTAACATGGGCACAAGCCAATTGCCGAGATACGAAATTATCATAACGTGGAACCGTAACATGAGTACAAGCCAATTAGCGAGAAAATTCACCATACATTATTTGTAAATATACAGGCGAACCAAAAGACCTTTTAATTTTTCTACTACAGCCAAAGTCGTGCGGGTACCACTAGTAACTAAAAAAAAAAACAAAAACAGCTGAGTTTATTTACATTTTTCGACAAAAGAAAGTCATTGGTATTTGCTTTTTACTGCGAAAATACATGTTCTTGATTGTTGAATGACTCGTAGATTATCTGTTCGCGCATAATCGGGAGTTCACTGTAGATAATATATTACTTGTTATGCATAAAACTAAAACATTACGCATTCAAGAGTGCATAAACTAGTAACAAAAACTGTCTTCTTAAAGTTACCAAGAGAAAACAAAATGAGACTAATGTCTGAATTAGACTTTATTCATAAAAGCAACTTACAAAAACAGTAAAATGCTTGTTAAGTCAAAGTCTTCAAAAAAAAGGAAATCTCTGATGAAGTACCTCGACTGTCTTACATAGCAGAACACGATGCGGATCTCAGTCTGTATCCTTGAGTACCAAAATTGAGAAGTTTTACAGTGCACTTACTAAAAGGATACTGAAAAATAAAATAAATGATTATTGTTTTAACGTACATTCAAAGCGGTAGATGTAAAAATGCATGTACATACATGTAGTCATCAAAATAATGGAAACACTCTGTGACAAGTGTGTTGGGAATCGCTATTCTGCCATAAATGTTCTGTTGATAAAGGTGCCTCCAGACTCTAATCACTCACACTGGTGAATTCAGATGGTGATTGAGTTCTCTGATCATTTTTGCTGATATTGTTCGCTATTTAGACATTACAATCCTCTTCAATATCGTCGGTTTCTTTTACTAAGCTTCTCTTTGCGTCCACTACTATGCTTTGCCGAGCTTGTCTTACCGCGCTGCGTGTATGCTGTCAGGACTTTAGATACTGTACCTATAGAAACACCAAAAAGTTGAGATGTTTCAGTTACACTTGCTTCAGCTAGACGCGTTCCAACAATTTGGCCTCTTTTAAAATTTGAGATGTCCAATGTTTCACGCGCATAAAAAAATCCAAGACGTCCAGAACTTCAGTTATTCCACGATATACTAGCAGAATATGTACATTACTATTTATAAAAAAATAATAATAATAATTTGAATTCTGAAATTTTGAATTCAAATCATGTTTTTCGCAATCACGAACTGAGACAGGACCCTACTCATTTGAGTTATTGTTTCTAGAAACAGCTCCTGCCCCCCCCCCCCCCCCACCCAAGCCTACCTCTCCTCCTGGGCGGTTACGTGTGCATAGTAGTGTGTAAGTGTGTAGGCTTGTGTGTGTGCGTAGACCTGTGTATATGCACGTAGGCGTGTGTGTGTGAGCGTGCGTGTGTGTAGGACATGGACGCCTCCGACCAGGAGAAGCGGATAGCTCAGAACCGGAGCAGCCGCGCCGCGCCGCCTGCAGAGGACGGTGGGCGGTGGTGCTGCAGATTCTTCTCGTTCAAGCTGAAAAGGGCACGGAACATCAAAAACGGTCAAATAAGAACAATAAGCAATCGTGATTGCTCAAAAAAAAAAAAAAAAAAAAAAAACAGATATCTAGTTTTATTCTTTATTACGCACGAAGTACATTCAAAAATGTCACTTTTATTCCCAGGTGTTTCCATTATTTTGATAACTACCTGTAGATGCACATATTGACAGAGAGTGAGTATATGCTCTTGCATGTGCATTGTCCTCAATACACTATATTTTACGTCGCTTATCGAACTCAATACTTTAATCCCAGTGTTTATTGTAGGCGGCAGGGGTGGGGAGGGTGAAACCGACCATTCGAAGTTCAGACTTTTCGCAAGGTTATTTTTATACCTAAAAACGACCATCTATATCATTCTAAATTTTGCAGCCTAAAATCCGCAAAAGCCGCTCTGTGTATAATATTTGTCCAAAATTTGTGCGATAATTAGAACAGTTGAAATACTTATTTCTAGCCGATGTAAACCTCGAAGATAGTTTAGCTTTTTATGCAGCTGATCCGCCTGATGAACGACATCCGTGTTTGAGAAAAATCTGCATTAAATTCTTTCACAATTCAAATTGAAAGCTAGGAACGACTTCGTCAGAACTAGATAAAATTCTCGGCAATTATCTTTCAGAGAATATTCTCATGAAAGAATTTCTCTGGTAAATTCCGCTAAAATGCAGTCACAAAAACAATTAAGCTGCAACACCATTACATACTTTCCATGTGGATGATTAACTTCAAATTAAAGAAGAATATTTTTAATGATATAGTAAAAGATTTTAAGGATATGCTTTAAAAACTACCATATGCTTCCCGTGCAGTCAAAACTATTTTCTTACATTTTCTAATACTAATTAAAATAAAATACACGTGGCAATGCATGTAAGTTTGATACATATCTTGTCATAACCGAGTGGTTTAAAGAGGGGTTCGTGAGCATATCAGAAAAATTCGTGCGTAACTTTTCTTTAATTGTTATTATTTCTGTAGTAGCCCAAAAGAACTTTGTTGATTTGAACTTTCTATCTTTCGCAATTTTACTTAGTAGCCCGGTCAAAATAGACATTCGAGTTCGGAAAAATTCCCATAAAGCTGAAAATTGGTACAGACCTTAAGAACATCATTATAAGTGAAATGTCAAAAGTCCTCATCGATCCGAGTGGAGCTAAAAATTTTATGCAAGGTCAAAGGTCAAAAATGAAATTTAAAAAAAAATGAAAACATTCGTACAGTGCTGAAAATTGGTACATACTTTAAATGCATCATTGTGAATGATATATGAAAAATTCCCATCGATTCCACTTGAACTAAAAATTTTATGGAAGGTCAAAGGTCAAAATAAACAAAAAAAAACTTAAAAAATCGGAAAAATTCACATAGAGCTGAAAATTGGCAGAGACACAAAATACACAATTATAAATGAAATATAAAAAATCCCCATCGATCCCACTTAATATAAACATTTTATGCACGGTCAAAGGTCAAAAAATGTTTTTTTTTTTATTTTGCAATTGTTTCAAAAACATAACTGTTATTATAAAAAGTGCATATTAATTTGTAAATTATACAATATGTTGAAAAGACGCTTTTATATGAAGTTCAACTCTTTCTGGTTCAAATTAGGTGAAAATGGTGAAACAAGTACAACATTATCCCTTATTTAACGGATATAAGATGCCTCTCACTACCTATTATCCCTAATCAGATTCTTCAGGTGCAGCAGCAACAATTTCTCTAGCCTTTGCATACAAAGGTTGATCAAAACTAACAAGTAATGCTTTGTATTCTCCAAAGCACAAAGTAAAGTAGTGTATCTACTATTGTAGTCATTTGCAGGTTGGTGAATAAATGGTAAGAACAAAATTCTAGACATTGAAAAATCCATATTATTCTTTGTTAAACCTTCAATATAACCGTTCCAACCTGATAGCGATAAATTATTCCATTTCCCATACAACCATAACAAATCTATTTTCCGGAGTAAGAAAGAAGTTGTATCACTTTCATAAGCAAAATTCTGAGCAGTTATTTTACTATATCCTACTACACCATTATTGTGGTACTCTTGTGTTGGCACATGAGCTTTTTCTGAAAAATCTTTCGCTGAAATAATTTGTTTCATTCGCGATAAAGGATCTTCTGCTAAAACTGAACTTCTAGGAGTAATAATTTGGATTATGCCCATTATGTATAGAGTGTTATGGCCATCTAAAGTGTGTACGTTAATACCAGCATTGTCTGCTGCGTATTGAATAAATGTCCCTGTTTCTGGTGGTAAAATATGTGGCTGATGGTTAAAAACTGTAGCCGCCTCATACGCCATAGTATCATATCATTATACGAAGCACTTAAACCAAAAGACGAGAAAATTTGTATCAAATGTTTAGATCCAAATTGTCGATGAAAAAAAACTGAGAGACCCAATTGTAATCTCGAGATGAAAGATCTAGGATGAACAGCAGCCATAATACAGTGGCTGACACTAGTACATATTAATTTCAAATGTTCCAATTTAGATCGTTTTCTTTTTAAGATAATTTGCTCCAAAAAATAAGTCAATGACTCCGGAATGTCACTATTAATATTTTCAAACATTTGACATGGCGGGGGATAATTGTTAGTGTCGCACACGACAGATTGAATATCTTCTTGAATAATTTCTGCCGCAGTCTTTAGTACCCTAAATCTTTCCTCTTTTGCTGTTTTTTTTTAATTTTCGTACCAAGCTTTGTTCAGAATATCGTGCTGAGTGTAAACAAATCGTTGCTAAACTTCCACGTTTCTCGGTTATAATCATTCTATTGCAATACCTTAACTTTAATCTGTTTTTGATTGTTTTATCATCTGAGATTTCAGTTTTACAAATATTTTTTAGTTCTTACAGTGAAAACTGACAATCATCATTATTTTCAATATAATCAAATATTTCTGTCATCGCCATAGTAACAGCGGGATTTTTAGGACGACCTGCTTTAAGACCTACAGAACGCTTTAGAAATGAAGTGTAGCAATTAGAATGGTACTCCGCTTCAGCAGCAACTAAATCGTATTCATATTGTATGCGTGCAATAACAATTTTTGCTACGTCATCTGAACGATTATGTGCAATCTTTAGAATATTATCTTTAAAGGAAAGAGTAGCAACTTGACAAATTCTACGCCATATATTCTGCTGTTTTTTCTTTTCAGTCTCTTCATTTGCTTCATCACCACAAAATAAGCAACAGTTTTTAAAACAAAACGTTGTCTCACCTGATAGGACTCTAGTACGAGGTGGACTACTCAGAGAAGTACTGGTCTCTGTCTCTTGTTGTCTTTTAGATGCCGCAATGCCCACTTTCGGTTGTACATTTCGCGACACTACATGAACTGATCCACCGAGTGTTTGTCTTTCTAGTATTCAACAAACCCATCGTTCCTTGCACTACTTGAATCAATTAAAGATTTTAGTCCGCGTTCAACTGTAACAATTTCACCGTCAGTCAAAGATTTATTGCAAATGAAGCAATCTTGCGGCATCTTTGAAGAATTATTTGTTAAGGGTATGTATTCATATCAAAAATAGTATCAATAAACCCGACTTTTCACAACAAAGAATCACTCCCTGTTAATAAGAGCACTTGTGCGACTGACTTTGCTCATACAAAGGAATCTAAGCGCATCCACTCTCCCCTGAATGTAATTTGACCTTTTCAATTTGAAGGGTGTGTGTGAATCGTAAGAGGGGATAGGCATAGCGGTCAAGTGTAGTTTCTCGAGGTCACTCGAAAGAAAGAAAAGGAGCTTCAGTACAAGTTTCAAACACTGCAATACCTTATGAATGTTATCATTTATTGGGGGGGGGCACAAATATTGGGCTTTTTTAACACCTAGGGCAGATCCAGCTTCTGGTTTTGGAAGTACTCGTTATCAGAAAGGGATCAAAGTAATTTAAGGGCACAAATATGGGGTTTAAGGTCAACGAAATATGTCATCAAAATGCAGCTTTAATTTTGTAGCTTACGGGGGAGGGGGAGGGCTGGGGGGTGAGACCACCAAGGCACAGCCTCTAAATCTCCGCTTGTATGTACCTAAATGCATAGTTTTCAAACTTTGTATCCTCTATTTTAAGACACTTACCGTTTAAGAGATATTTGTGAAAAATTGATTTTCTGAGCTTCGACCTTGAATAAAACTTTAGCTCCACTGAGATTCGTTGGGAACGTTTGAAATTTCGTTTATAATGATGTCTGTAATTATTTCTATGGTAATTTCATAGTCAAAGTGCAATATTTGGACAAAATATGGGTTTTTAGGGTGAATTTTTAGAAATTTGAGTCCCTGAACTGCAGTTTTAGACTTTATTTTATCGCTTTAGTGAGAGGGGGGTATGACCCCTTGACCCATCCACTGAATCCCCTCCCGTTTGTGCATAATTATCTATTAATTATTTATTAATTATCTATTAATTTTCAATCTTTGTATCCCCTACTTTTACAATAACACTTACCGTTTAAGAGATAGTTGCGAAAAATCGGTTTTTGACCTTTGACCTTGAATAAAATTTTTAGCTCCACCGGGATCGATGGGGACTTCTGACACTTCACTTTAGTGTTGTCCTTAACTATATTTGTGTTAATTTCATAGTCAAAGTACCAAATAGGGGTACAAATAAGGGGTCTAAGGGATTTTTTTTTTTTTTTAATATGTCTCCAATGCCATTTTAACCTATATTTAGTAGCTTCAGGGTGGAAGGTATGACCCCCATGACCCATCCTCGGAATCCCCACTTGTTAGTACACAATTGCATACCTTTCAAACTTTCTAACCTCCATTTTTTCGCTAACAATTATCGTTTAAGAGACATATATGAAAAATTGATTTTTTGACCTTTGACCTTGCATAAAATTTTTAGCTCCACTCGGATCGATGAGGACTTTTGACATTTCATGTATAATGATGTTCTTAAGGTCTGTACCAATTTTCAGCTTTATGGGAATTTTTCCGAACTTTCGCTTTTTTTTGGTCTATTTTGACCGGACTATAGCTCTTTTAGCTGCAATATCCTCTGGCGTAGTGTAGTTCACAAACTAAGAGAGAAGGCCGTCATCACTTGTTCGGAAGATTTGTGCCTCATAACTAACATTCGGTTGATTTAAGAAGGCTAAAACAATTCTAAGAAAATATTGCCTGGGCTGGAGAGGTGGAGGTCAATGGAAATTTCTGTACCTCAGAGCGAGACTGGTGTAAGTCCAAAAACTGGGATTTTCCGTTTATAAGTTCATTGTACGTACTGTCTGTTCTCGAACTCCGCGACTAGCAGCTGCCAACGGTTCCAATTGAAAAAGGGGGTGATGGTTTAAGGAAGCGCACTTCAGTTTTTGCTTGCTCGTTACTTCCATCTTGCTATTACCCCTGTTTTGATAAAATCAGAAGAGACCTGACGCATGCGCAAATTCGAGTAAGGTTTTGCGTTAAAATATCGAACAGTAAAAGTCTATTCCACATCGAGCCATGTGAACGTAATTCTTAAAAACAAAATCCTTTTCAATTTTTTACCAGGGTTAAAAAAGCGCGCGTCCAGTCGTTTTCATGCGCAAGAAAAAACTTTTCCCTCTCTCTTCCAAAATTACCAAATTGTGACTTAAATCCTTCTGGCTCTGAGGTACAGATTTAATGAATCAATCATAAGAATGTTGTACGTTATAACCAGGTTTTTCTCGTTAAATGTTAGTTATGCTGCCATACACTTAACAATGCACCAGCCAAGTATACCTGGTTTCTTCGTTTTATCCGGGTTCTAGTGAAGACAGGGCTCGTTTTAAGCGGGTTCGACTGTCTAGCAATAAGCAGCAGTGTGAAATTGATCGAGAAAACATTTTTTGAATCGACGCTCCGTGGCTTAGTGGACTCCCTGCTTAAAGCCCTGGTTTAATAGGAGCAAATCGCCGATCTTCGACGTCGCTCCTCGCCGTGACGCTGAAATCAAAGTCAAGTGGATTTCGGCATGGCCATTCACGACGTCGATTTAGCTCGGGCGCGCATGCGCAGAAGAATCAAGTTTTCTCTTTGGTGAGGAGCGACACCGACGATCGGGGAGTTGACTCCTAGGAAACCAAGACTTAATGCTTCACGCTTCTACGCCGCAGACCTTGGTTTGATCTTCAGGTTGGATACGGTTGACTCAACCGTTTATCTCTTCCGTGGGTCGATAAAAGTTACCATAAACTGTACTTGGGAACTATACCCAGGAGGTTCGGCTGACCACCTAACTAGAACATCTGAATTGCAGCCCAGAGGCCTTGATCGATAAAACTGAGATGGGCGAAGTAGGTTTTGGTCCCAATGGGCTGTAGTGCCTCTGGTTTTGGTTAGATATTAATATTTTTCAAAACGGAAACACAAGGTGTATTTTTTATAAAGGAGTTTGAATGTCAATATATACGTACTTCTTCTACTGCGAATTTACAGTTATCATAGTCCTCTGGAGTTGCTTCCTCAACTCTGCACTCTGTGGATCCAACAATTATCTCCAACGTATAAGAGTCATCTTCCTGAAATAGAGAAGCAAGGCATGAAAGCAAAGTTTATAAAAGTTATTTTACCAGTTACGATAACTTTTATTCTCCATTTCTCCATTTTAGACTCATATTTTGTTATGCATACACATCCTCTGACAATTAAGTTCGGTTAATAGTCTTGTAGCATTAATGTAATTGAAAGATTAACGAAAGTTACCTTACTTTCCTTCAAAATAGTCACTTCCCATGCTATGCACTGGTCAGTCCTGCTATACTTGTCTCGGAAACTTTGCAAGAAATCCTCTTTTGGGATCGAGTTCAAAAGCCTCTTCACGTTTCATAGGATGTCTGCAATGTTGTCAAACCTCTTACCTTTCAAAGCGAGTTGGAGTCGTGTTAACATTAAGAAGTCTGGAGGATTCAGATCTGGCGAGTATGGTGCAGGCTCAATTTGCACCATCTTCTTTTGTGACCGGAACTGTTTGGACAGACTTTATATTGATATTTTGTTCATTCATTTTTCAGTTTTCATTTAAAAATTAAAGCCCTAAGCGAGCACTTTAGAAAACAAGTCTTAGACGGAGCACAAAGACTTACACGGAGCATTATCAGCTTTTTTTTCCTTGTAACATAAAGAGTAGAAAACGAATTTCATAATCTTACTCGGAAAATAGAACAACCTTTTAGAATTTTTTCAAATAAGATTTGAAGTGCCGCAAAATTAACTGAAATAGCTCTAAGTTACCCCGAATAATTCTACAGAAGTTTAAAAACAGGGATGAGGGTAACCAGGGTTCCCGTTAAAGGAGGTAAGCATAGAAGCAACAAGATAGTAATTTTTAGTTGCCCCCTCCCTCTAGTGCTGATCTTCATCTTGAAGTTAAAGCCCCCTTCCCAAAAAAACACAAATGCTGGTTTTGATCTGATGAGGTAATCAGTTATGCGACTCTTCTACAAAAAAGTTTTCAAAATTTAAGTCCTAAAAAGGCAACTTAAAATTGTTTTTGGTGAAATCGAGGATTGGCATGGCAGCGTGGGAATTAGACCTTCTCCTTTAAGGGAGGCACAGTTGCCCCTTAACCCCCCCCCCCCAAACACACACACAGTCGTGTTACGCCCATAGTACAGAGTATCCGGATCACGTATCCCTGTTTAAAACTTTCATTAATGTATATGGTTAACGCAAGATTTCAATACTTAAAGACTTTAGGTGCGAATATTTAAAGTTAGAATAAAATTTCTTTTTTCTATATTAGAAGCTCTGATGCTTTTGCTTTTGTTGCGAACGAAACATATCATGGCTAGAGAAAGTCAATTTGTTCTGCCGTCATCGAGAAAGTGTATCCTTTTTTCACGTCCTGATTGCTAATTGTCCTGAACAAAGTGGCTTCAAAATCTGCCGTCTTTTAAATTCACAGTCAAACTTGCTTATACCAGCAAGAAGGTGCCGCGAAATTTGCTCGTTATAACCAAATGTTCGTATAAACCGAGCTCGAAGTTCTTTTTCTTTTTCGAGGAATACTCATGACCTGAAAAACATTTTCATTTGTGCATTTTGTATCGAAAAAGGTTTCCAAGTTTACTGAGCTTCAAAAGCCATTAAAAAGAAGATGGTTAAGGTCGGAGTTCATCGGTTTCGTAATTTATCTTTTATCTGCAATTGCATGAATTTAAGCTAAAATATTATTGGAAGTTGGAGTTGCGGAAGTGTTTCATTCCACAAATTAAAAAAAAAGGTTTCGGTTGACTTTCGGTTGGTTGTTAAGTTTTCGGTTGACTTCGTAATGTTAAAAGAATTTTCCAGTAAAGGAAGAGAAAAGCTCCAAGTGAGTAGAAATTTTGTGAACCACAAAAAACTGTTCGTTTTAACCGGGGTTTGCTTGCTACAAGCGAGCTTCGCTACACCAAAGACTTAACAATGTTGCAAACAAGTATTTCTAATTTCCTCGTTAAATTTGAGTTCTCAAATCGTCGTCAAATTAATAGTCGGTAAGTCAGACCTCGTTATTAGTGAGTTTCACTGTATTTTTTTTTATAAATACGACTGAAGCAACAGCGTAAGTGACATTAATATACATATAGACATAAAATCATATATATGTTGCTTCAAAGCGGCTGTAAGATATGTCCCCATTATTTCTAGGATTAGATGGCGTATTATTGCTCTGAGGCGACAATATCAAAGCAGCAACACCTCAAAGTAACGGTTGGATATCTTACCATTATTTCTAAGATTAGATGGCTTACTAGTGCTCTGAGGTGACGATATCATTCCTCAGAGCAACAGTAAAGCATCCGATTCCAGAAGTAACATTAAGATATGTACTGCCGTGTGCAGGTAAAGGGCAGTAACTGCAAATTTTTTTTTTTTTTTTTTTTTTTTTTTTTTTTTTTTTTTTTCATTTTCATTTTTGTCATCTAGTGTACGTTATCTTTATTGTACAAGCTCGCTCATTTGGTTTTCGCTGAAAAAAAAAGGCGCGAAAAGAACGTTTAATTCCAACATTTCCCCATTGTTAGTATTGAATCTGCCACGCATTTCTTCAAATATCTCGAAAACTTATTTCTGCAGATACTGCCGTTTACCTGCACACGGCAGTGTAGTTATCACTAGGCATGTGAATGCAGATGTTAAATTCTTCAGCAGTGTAAGTCACCCAACCTAACCAGTTGAGAGTAAAAAGCTTTCTTGCAAAAAAAATTTCCTTATTTCAAATACAGCATTCCAAAGTTATGATTTTACTCTATTAAACTTCCCACAACGTAAAACAATTCAACGAAAGGAAATTGTAAATTTATCAATTTAATTTAAAATTGTCTTACCTTATTATAATCAACTAATTCCAAACTAAAGTTTCTCAATGCGTATTCTTCATGGTAATATTTTGTGAGATCCATAACTGCAATCCTCACGAGTTCCTGTAGTGTTGGCCCGGAAGCAGCAGCTGCAAAAGTCAAGAAAAATGCTAAAAGAAGAGGTGACTTCATGGTTTTGTTAAGGTAGCTCCTTCGAAAAGTGAGATATCTCTCTTGTTCAAAGTAATTTATACGAAACGGGAGAATTTTATCTTCTTTCGTTTGTTACTTTCTGTGAGAAAATTTAGCAATTTTAACGTTTTTTTTAAATAAAATGTTTTATAGATGAATAATGAGACGAAATAATCTCAGCTGTCACTGATAACTTTCTTTAATCTACTTTAGCACTATTTCTAATAACTGATAAAGTTAAAAAGCTGATGAAAACAGAATTTACTGTGGCTATTTAAATCAGAGTATTACGTTTTTGACTAAAGGATTGCTCAACATAGCAACTACAAGTACATTATTTCCTATATGTGTAGGTTTTTCTATTTTCAACTAGTTGAATCAACTGTTTACCTCTTACCTTAATTTTTACTCTGTTCTTCTTTTGCAGGCACAACAAATATTGAATATCTAAATGACTTTAGATACAAACAAAGTCGTGTTATTGTTAAGGATTCAACAAAAAAATTAATAAAGGTTGACTAGCAATTTAAAACAATAGATATCTGTAGTTTCCTGGTGTTTGAGAAAATTCTACATTTGGTCCCTACACATTATGCATACTTTTCAAATAACTTAGGGAACATTTAGGATTATAATACATTGTTTAGGAAAAACAAAGAGTTAGG
Source organism: Uloborus diversus (assembly GCF_026930045.1). Lineage (NCBI taxonomy): Eukaryota > Metazoa > Arthropoda > Arachnida > Araneae > Uloboridae > Uloborus > Uloborus diversus. The sequence goes on along the minus strand of NC_072734.1, from coordinate 25,185,627 downwards.
GGAGTGATTAAGTCCCCACCATCATAGAGTATTATGCAGTATGTACAAATGATTGTAAAGTGGCGAAGTGACTCCGTTTAGAATTGGGATTCAGTTTCGCTGTTAGCTTCCAAAGCTTTAAAGAGCTTCATTTAAAATTTGCTTCAACAAAAAAACGGAGAAACTTAAATGAACAAAGGAACAAACAAATCCAACTAAATTTCAGTTTTCATTACACTACCGTTCCATTATGTAGTTTTCAAGAGCATGTATACACATATATCTCTAATCCATTTCCCAGGATGTAGTTCTCGTGTTTTTTAAAAACCACTGAGCAAAAAAAGGGGGGTTAATTTTCATCTTCTTGGTATTTTTCCATTTGCGTGAGCTGAGCTGCGTACTCTCCTACGGAAAGTATAACAAAAAGCTTCTATTTATTTTGACTTTAAAAAATGTTGAGTGCGATTCGGGAAAAGAGCTCCTCTGGAATGAAAACCGATGTCGAATGAAACTCGGCAAAAGGGCTCCTGAGCAGGAAACCCTACGATAATTCAATAATGAAAAACAAAATAGTAATATATGAAAGATCGTGGTAAAACATGTTTTTGGATGCACCAAATATTTGCCCTCGTGTTATTTTTTCCAAATATGAGGTCTTAAAAGGGAAGTCAGTACTCCCTATACCGTCAATGTAATTTGCACAGGTTCATGTACCTTTTTCTGAAAATCTGTTAAAGATACAATTATGAAATTTTTTCTGTACCTTAAGTAGACTCTTACTATAGACTCTTATTGTTCTCTATACTGTAGTAAAAATTTACAGAAAGAAAGCTTAGTTTTTTTCTAAATTCTAATGTGTAAGTCACTGTATTTTTTTCAAAAAATGCCATTTTACAACACGAAATTAGCTGTATAAAAAATATTTTTCGAATATGAGATAAATTTTGCTTCAGTATATGCAGTTAGATGTATAGAATAGGTGGGAAAAATTTCAAAGACTAACCCAATAGGAACATTTACTTTTAAAAATACCATTTCGAGATATTGCAGTTTAAAGGGGAAAATCATACCTCATCCAAACAGGTTTTAAAAAAATTTAAGTTTTTTTTAACTTACTTGTAATATGAGCACTATCAAGGAGTTTGTATCATTAAAAAGGTTTTGTAATGGAGTTCAAAAATATATAAAAATCAAAAACTTCAATTTATGAAAGTTTTAAGGGTACTGACTCCCCTTAAAGGGTGCCAAATATTTAAGAAGAGTCGCCAAATTTAGCAAGTTTCGGTGAGTGATGGGAGACATCTTTCACACGCTTTACAGATGAATACAGCCAGGCACGTGGGCAGGTAAACGGCAGTATCTGCAGAAATTAATGTTCGAGTTTGAATACTAACAATCGGGAAATGATGGAATTAGACGCTTTTTTCGAGCCTTTTTTTAATCGGAAAGCAAATAAATAAGTTTTTGCAATAAAGCTAACGTATAAAAGATGACGAAAATGCCAAAAAAAAAATTAAAAATTAAAAATGTGCATTTACTGTCTTTACCGAATACCCTACCACATGCGGACGGGGAAATCGTGCAGACTACTTGCGGACGAGAAGTTGGTATCTTAAATTCTCGCCAAGTCTTTGAATTTGTTGCTTTTCTTAAAATTTCGGCAAACTTTAAGACCATATGCCTCGATAAAGAGGGCTGATACCAATTAAGTAAAAAAAAAAAAAATATATGTCTCAATATACCCCTTCGATTCCTATGTATTTCTTCTTTTTCCCCCATTGTTACACTATTCGTGTGGATCCCTGGTGAGATAAAAACTGATGTCGTGTCACAGTCGACATCATAGGACTGTAAAGGGGCACAACAGTAAGGAAAGGATTCATTTACTGATTTATTAGCAACTAGCGGTACCCGCACGGCTTTGCCCATAGTAGAAAATTAAGAGGTCATTTGGTTAGCTTGTATATTTACGAATAATGGATGATGAATTTCGCGCTAATTTGCTATGTTCTTTTGCTAGACCTTGCTCCACGTTATGATAATTCTCTCGTTCACCACGTTATTCTAATTTGCGCTCATCCACGTTATGATAATGTCCTCGATAAAATGTTCTTAAAATTGGAATAGAAAAAGAACAAAATCGAATTTTCGGAAAATCGCTTCGAGATGCACACCCCCATACTATAAAACTACTACCAAATTTCATGAAAATCGGTAGAACGGTCTAGAGGCTATACGCGTCGCAGACATCGAGACATCCAGACTTTCAGCTTTATTTATTAGTAACGAAAACAGCGAAGAGCTGTCACGTGAATCACGCATTTCTGTGAAAGCATCAATTTAGTACGTTTAGTACTACAGTGTGTCCTCTTTTACGCGTACTAACTGGATCCAAAAGCGATCTGGAGAATCTAAAATCTGAAAAGTCCGGATATTTTTTTCGTATGGACGTTTAACTTTAAAGATAATTCTTTTTTTTTTTTGAACAAACGAAATTTTACGCAATCAAAAGTGCGTAAACTGGTTTCAAAAAATTGGTTCTCTCAATTTTTAATTGCACTTTTTCTCGGCATGAACATTTTATTTTAAATGCAAATGTATTCTTTCCTGAACAAACAAAACCATATGTATTCAAGAGTGCATAAATTGAAGCTCTCAATTTGCAAATTGCATTTTTCTCGGCATGGACATTTTATTTTAAATGAAAATGTATTCTTTCCTGAACAAACAAAACCATATGCATTCAAGAGTGCATAAATTGGTGCTCTCAATTTGCAAATTGCATTTTTCTCGGCATGGACATTTTATTTTAAATGCAAATGTATTCTTTCCTTAACAAACAAAACCATATGTGTTCAAGAGTGCATAAATTGGTGCTCTCAATTTGCAAATTGCATTTTTCTCGGCATGGACGTGTTATTTTAAATACAAAACATTCTTTTCTGCACAAACAATACTTTGCGCATTCATGGGTGCATAAAATGGTTATAAAAATTGGTTCTCTCAATTCTAAATTGCATTTTTCTTGACAATCACGTTTTCTTTTAAATACAGCAGCACCCTCTTTTGCACAAACAAAACCTTACGCATTCAACAGTGCATGAACTGGTTACAAAAACTTTTTTCTTAATTTACCGAAACAAAGAATGAGAAAAAATATCTGAATAAGTCTTTATTTCCACAAGCAATTTACATAAACAGTAAAACGGTTTGTTCTTAAATCAAATTCTTGAAACAAAGTTAATCTCATGATGAAATACCTCAATGTGCTTGCACAGGATAACACTTTGCTGTTTTTAGTTGGTTTCCTTCGGGACCTCCAGGGACAAGTTTTACAGTGCATTTTCTAAAAATATCCTAAAAAATGAAATGAATGATATTTTCTAATGTACATTGAAATCAGTAGATTTATGTGTGTACGTAGGTACATAAACAAAGAGTGAGTGTTTTCAATTTTGTGCGTATTTTCTTCAACACTCGTAGGTTTTACATCATTCGTCGAACTGGGAAGCAAAGTATAGCTAAACTCTCTTAATACGATCACGTTTAGTATGAAATCATGACTAAAACGAATATTTTGTTCATTAAGTTTGGTTCGCTATCTAATTACATTAAAAATTTCACGCATAATACGTACATTGAATTGAAAGCCTCGGATAAGACGAACAAAAATTTCTGACCTCTTTATTGATAATGTTCGTGGTTGAATACTGTAATATACTTTTTTTGAAATTATTCATCATTTTGTTGGGTAGTAGAAGTCCCATTGTGTATCGAGAAGAAAATATAAAATACTAGGGGGCTATCGCCCCCTGCTCGCTATCGCTCGCCAACCCCCGGAACTGCTTACGCAGTTCCCTGTGGATCGCTTCGCGATCCATGCTCGCTTCGCTCGCTCGCTGTATGCCAATACATTAGCCTAGCTAAAATTTTCCGTAAAAATTAAAGTTGGTAATTGCATTTAGGTCACCATCCATTTAACCAATATGAAAATTACGTTCATAATGTTAATTTGTCTGCTTTAGCCAGATTTTCGACAGTTTAACTTTGCTGTATGTAAGATGACTGCCTTGGCAATGTGCACAACTTTACCATTATAGATACAAAAGTGTCTGTCATTGCTTTGGAGAGATTGCACTTCTACCTGTTGGTCCGCGGAAGGTATTTTATTTCCCTTCTACCACCCATTGGAAAACCAATGAAGGCATTCCCCTATCCGCCACCTGGGGACGCGCCCTCTAGGGGTTACAGGCTCCCCCGAGGGATGTATTTACATTATTTACACTCTTATATATTTACATATTTACACTCTTATATATTCTAATCTGAGAAAACTTCCTCATATACACAATTAAAAATGTCCCGTTTGGGAGCCACAACTGACACTGCTTCAAAAGATCTTGTTCTTGATAATGCCACATAGAGCTGGCCATGACTAAAAACAGGCTCAGAGAGCACCAAACATATTTTCTCAAACGTTTGTCCTTGCGACTTATTGATGGTCATTGAAAATGCAACACGAATAGGGAATTGCATTCGTTTAAATTTGAAGGGCATGTTAGTCTGAGACGGAATCATTGGGATTCTTGGAATCAGGAAGGTCTCTTTTCCATCAATTGATTTTGCCTGAATAATGTTTTTCTTCAATTTTGTAACAATGAGACGCGTGCCATTACATAATCCTTTTGAGGGAGCTAAATTTCTCAACAGCATCACAATGCAACCCGTTTTCAACTTTAACTCATATGGTGGCATACCTGTAGGTGTCAAAGAATTTAAAAACTCTTCAGGAAATGTCAACTGATCTTGAGGGTCTTCACTGATAATCGTATCAACTGCTTTGTAAACAGTTTCGCTTCCTGGTATACATTCTAGTACTTTATTGTTGATGTCCATGGATCGTTCATTAGTAACAGTAAGTATAGCTCGACCTATCAGCTCCTGTGGAGTGACAGTGGAGAAATCTATGTCACTGTACAATTGCTGTATAGGATTTTGCACAGTAGGATAGCATTGCAAAGGTAACTTAACCATTGAGCCACTTTTTTTCTCTCCAAGGTCTAACAACCAAGTACTAAAATCTCTTTCCGATTCGAGGGTACGCATGTTTTTTGTGAGGTATAATTTATGGAATTTTAGCCAAAGATTGTGTTTTTTCAAGGAGCTGGCAACAGTCAATGTTCTAGAACCTCTTAAAATGACAGGAAGAACTTGCCGAAAATCTCCACCTAATAGCATGACCTTGCCTCCAAATGGTTCTTTACAATTTGTGATATCTTGTAGCAGTCTATCAACGGCTAAGAAAGCATAGACATGCGTCATGGGTGCTTCATCCCACACAATTAACTTTGCTTTCAGCAATACGTCTGCTTCTTTAGTATTTGGCTTCAAATTGCAAGTTGATGTTACGTTTAAATCTATTGGAATTTTAAAAACTGAATGAGCAGTTCTTCCTCCTTTTAATAGGGTTGCAGCAATACCTGTTGATGCAACAGGAATAACATGATCACCTCTACCCCGTATTGTGTGAAGCAAAGTTGAATAAATAAAGGTTTTTCCTGTTCCTGCAGGACCATCTAAAAAATAACACTTGGGTGTGTCTTCAGAGTTGTTGTACACTGAACGTAATACCTTTTCAACAACACACCGCTGTTCATTATTTAATTTTTCAGTGTAAATTTTAGCTTTCTCCTGCTCTTCCTCAATATCAAAGTTTACTTTGCTCAAAACAGTTGCAGGCAAATTTACAGCTGGTAAATGCAGCTTTTGGAGACTCAGATTGTATGATGCAAGCAGTTCCTCTATATCTGCAAGTGCATAGTCAGGTCCAGTCTCTTCAGAATAATGATGCACATAGTCTTCACAAAGAGAAACTTGATGCTGCCTCCATAGATCTGGAACATCTTCCACTTCGGCAAATCCACAAATCATTGCAAATAGCATGCGCAACTGTTTTGGAGATTGAATTTGAGCGGCTTCGCTCAAGGCATCATGCCACTGCTGGTCACCTTGAAGAAGACCGTACTCTCGACATGCTTGCTGAAAGGTACTGCATTTAAATCCATCTACTGTCAAAATATCTTCAAAACTGATTGCTCCTGATTTACGCAGTAGCAGCATTCTCAAATAGTACCTCTCGGTATCCTGTATGCTAACTACTGGCAGTCTTCCAATAACGTTTGGTCCTCCGCGTTGTCGCCTTTTCCATTTTGTTCCAGTTTTCTCAAAAACGTAATATTGGGGTATATCTGAGTACAATATGGTGCGAGCTTCAGGAAAATTCTGGTTTAGTTCAAACCATGCTGTGAGTGTGGTTTTTCTCATAGCAGCTCTTTCAATCGCCTGTGCTTCTTGACCGTCTTGGTAAACAATCGGTTGTTGCTCAGGTAAATGTACAGCTAAACGCACCACAGTATGTGATTTATTTGATAAAGTGAATTCGTTTAAGCGCCACATGGCTTCAGGTGCACTTACATATCTACCTTCAACAAAACTTAAAATTTCATCATGATTCAGAGCACCATCTGCTTGTATTGCTACCGAGGCTGCATCATGTCCTTTGTACACATATTTATAAAGGTATTTGACACTCTTAACTGAAGCGCAAATTTCAACGTTAATATGTGCATTATATTTTTTTATCAACCAAGGATTATAAGGGACAACCCATCTATTATCTATTGAATATTTTCCAACCTGCACAGGCTCAGAGTGTTTTCTGCGATAAATAGGGTACCCATTAACATTTTCTTCCGTCTCTTCCTTGAACTGTTTCGGAAAATTTTTACAGCACTGTCCATCTCTCATGCATGGAGAAGATGCATTTATAGTTCCACATGGTCCATGTATCATACATTTTGAAACAATTTGAAATAGTCTTGCGTCTGTTACAGGATCTGGAAGCTCTGCACTCACAAATTTATCAATGTCATCCTTCGTACGAATTTTGTTTTCCGGATCTAATGTCAACAAAATGTGTGCATGAGGCAAACCTCTTTTTTGGAACTCAATTACGTATATATATGCCAAAACTGTTCCAAATATTGCGTGCTTGCAAATATCTTCCAGTAATTCTTTTAATTTCATATTAAATACACGCACAATAATATCTGGTCTATTTTCTGGACGTTGCGCTTCTTTCATGCAATTTATAATTTCAGGCCAGGATGGATTGCAGGTAAATGTCAAAAAAATGTCTGGCTTACCAAACTTGCGTACCATTGCCATAGCATCTTGGTAGTTCTGCTGCATATGGCGTGGGCTTCCTTGGAAAGAAGATGGTAGTATAATAAGCTTTCCAGTACGTACATGATCATTACGTGCTCGACACTCTAAAGCGTCTAAAAGACCCCGATAAAGTTCGATTCTCAGATCTTTCTGATTTTGCTTCAAAAAAAGCAAACGTGATCCTTCAGTTTTAATATAAGCATCAACAATATATTGTTGGAAAAGTTTACCACTACTGTGTAAAATGCTAAATCCATTTCTCTCGGAAAGTCTGTATGAATAATACTGCAGTTGTGTGACACGGGTGCGCGTAGTCGTTCTCCTCTCTTCTACATGTTCCATTCGAGTGTTCCAACCACATTCCCCCCAAGGAAACATCAAAGGGTAGATCATTGGATCACAACACTGGTTTAGTGGTGAAATGTTTTGGCATGTATCACCAAGTGGGTACACACAAATGTCTCGGGTGGATGGTGGTTCTCCGTTATCACCAACAAATATCGCAGCAACCTCAGTGGATGAAGTGGGAGCATTGAAGCGTCGCATATCCAAATTTTTATCTTCTAAAAACACCATCTTTACTGATGTAGTTTGGTGCTCTTGGATCAATCGATGCATTTGAAGGTAGGACTGGGCAAATGGGTTTATTTCCCTTAACATTAAATCCAGCTTTTCAAATACATGTTGTAAGCACTGTGGATTGCTACCCATGCGCTGACACACTCGAATCGAAAATATACAGCTGTCCGTATCCTTCTTTATGATGGTCATTTGCATACAGGGGAGACACTCTGTGGTAGACTTGACCATGTAAACGGAAGCAATACGGTCCAGTTCCTGGTGGTGGCTTAATTTGCGCCCCCATCGAAGCGAATGCTAAACCAGAGTTGTATTCTCTGATTCGCTGCCGATAATTTTTAGCGGCTGGGGAATTTTCAGTCAGCAGTTCCTTCAACAGATCAGGTGCGTCACACAATGCCGGTAACCGCACCTTTCCGTCATGGCAACATTTAGTATATTTATTTGCAGTATTACGCTCTTTCTGCCAATAAAGAGCACCACAAAATTCGCATTCTTCACACATTGCTCCACAATCATGTTCATCGGCAACATGATTGTGAACGCGTAGGCGCTTTGAGCGTCGTCTATTCTCTGCTTCAATACGATTGGCTCGTCTTAAATTGGATTCAAGAACGGTTTCCTGCCTTCTTTGAGCTTTTCTTTGCTGATTAAGGTTGAAATGGGCCACAGCCCGACTCAAACTCATCTCAAAAAAAAAAAAAAGTTCGTTGAGTATTCTGTGATTCAAGATTTCAAAACAACGTAGAAGTTTGTTTACATGATTTATCGGCGAAGTGTTGCCAACAGAGGTTTAGAAATTCACCCCTTCATTTGCCGGCACGTAAGAGAATTATATCTTCACACATTGCTCCACAATCATGTTCATCGGCAATGTTGTTTTGAACGCGTAGGCGCTTTGAGCGTCGTCTATTCTCTGCTTCAGTACGATTGGCTCGTCTTAAATTGGATTCAAGAACGGTTTCCTGCCTTCTTTGAGCTTTTCTTTGCTGATTAAGGTTGAAATGGGCCACAGCCCGACTCAAACTCATCTCAAAAAAAAAAAAAAGTTCGTTGAGTATTCTGTGATTCAAGATTTCAAAACAACGTAGAAGTTTGTTTACATGATTTATCGGCGAAGTGTTGCCAACAGAGGTTTAGAAATTCACCCCTTCATTTGCCGGCACGTAAGAGAATTATATATATAGATTTTGCATAGAAAATAAAGCCCGTACATTTGTTTACCCGCGGACATTTCAATTTATTCGGAGATAAAATTGTTCATCTTCCATTGTGGATTACAACCTGTTCCGCGATTGTCGATTATCATCGTCTTTTTTCAATATTTTGCAAAAACATTCATTTATTTATAAGAAAAGAGTGATTTACCTCTGAATGAATGTACAATTTCTGCAGCAATACTTTTTAAATATAGGTCAGCATTTCTTCACTTTTTTTTTTTTTCACAGAATCACTCATTCACGGTTGTTACAAATAACGACTAATTGAAATATCAAAAAAAAAAAAAAAAATTCTAAATTCCTTCTGATTTCAAGTGATTTTTCAGACAAAGTAGATCATTATAATCTGTAAATTATACATAAAACTATATTAAAAAAAGCCTCTTGCTCTAGTGTAGCAGTGAGTTTTCTTAAGTTCTTAGAGCTTCAGAGGATATTCAAAAACCGAAGAGAGAAGAGGTCGAAGAGCATAAAATGGCAATAAGCGTTATCTTTTTGTACGTTTTCAAGCAACTTTATTTTTTTTGTCCGTTAAAGAACGAAGCAATATTTGTTAGTTGAACACAGCTCGAATTGAGTTTACTGAACTGCTCATCTAACATTTTAAATTTTCATTGCAGTTTGTATACTCAAGTGCAACTCATGAGTATTAACCCAGGGAATTAAATATTTTTTAAGTGCAAAATTTTTATTTATTCAAGGGTACACGAGTTTTTGTTTTATTCCTTATAAAAAAGCACTGTCACAATTACAAATTGCATTTTTTCTCGGTATGGACGTTTTGTTTTAAGTACCAATGTGTATAAAATGCTTACACAAACTTTTTTCTTAAAATAACCGAAAAACTGATGAGACAGATATCTTAATTCGACTTTATTTGCACAATCAATTTACAAAAACAGTAAAATGGTTGTGTCTTAAACCAAAGTCTTCGGAAAAAGGAAATTTCAATATAAAGTACCTCGCTTACAAAGGAGTACAATTTGCTGTTTTCAGTTGGTACCCATGATTACCTCCAGGGACAAGTTTTACAGTGCACTTTCTAAAAGTATGCTGAAAAAAGAAAGAATTATCTTTTTTTTTAAATGTACATTGAATGTGTTAAATATATGTGTACATAAGTAGACATAGTTATTGTCAGAGAGTGTGAGTCTATGCACTTGTGTGCGTATTTTCCTCAGCACAAATTGATAAATAACATACAATTTAAATGTAATAAACATGAATGATTTTTTTTTTGACAATTTGACTAAAAAATTAGCTGTTTGTAATACCGCTATACTTGCGTTTCTTATGTTGGCAAACTATTCTGGATTCTTGGTACGATTCAAAATAAAACCATTTTTTATAGCAATTATTTCTGTGCAGGCCCGAAAGAATTTTGTTAATTTAAACTTTCTCTCCTTCATAGTTTTATTTAGCTGCTTAAACTTGAACTTTAGCTGTAGCATCCTCTGGGCGAGTAGTCCACAAAGAGAAAAAAGAGAAGGCAAGTCGTCATCACTAACTCGAAAGATTTGTATCTCACCCACTTTTGGTTGATTTAAAATGTTAAAAATAAATTCTAAGAAAATATTAGATTACTCTTTATTACCGGGGTTTGCTCGTTAACCCCTTTAGTTAGAATTATGAAATATTGGACTAAAAATGCTGATATTTGGTACGCAGTGTACTATGGTAAAGGGTATCTTATAGACAAAATTTTGAGTTTGTAGGAGAAAAATTAAAAGAGTTATAGCACGTCCAATATTCCGGACCTATATTTTTGAAATCAATATTTCCTACACAAAAACGATAAAATACCGAACAAACTTCATTATAAAATGTTCTACTAACAATTATAAAACATAATATAAGCGTTTGAAACGATTAATTAAAGATTATATATTTTTTTAAAAAATCAGGAAAAAACCTCGCTTTTCAGATGAAAACCCATGGTTGGAAAAATGAGCCACTCTCTATCTCTCAATCCTTATATGTCAGTGTTGTCAATCCCAAAACAAAAAACTATTTCACAGATTATAATAAGTAGAATGTAAAGAGTCAACTACAAAAAAATCAACTAATGAAATCAATTATTAAATGATTAGCAGCTGTTTAAAGTGTGTGTCCGGTATACCGGACATAACTTTAAACAGCTGTCTGAAGGGGTCAGTTTAAACAGCAGGTCTGAAGGGGTTAAAGACGAGTCATGCTCCCATTAGCTAAACATTCCCCCAAACCAAGTATGTCTGGTTTCCTCGTTATACTCAGGTTCTCGTTAATCCATTGCAAGATTGATTGCATAACAATAAGCAGAAGTGTGAAATTGACCGAAGTAAACATTTTTTGAAAGACGGAAACACGAAGTTACTTGTTTACAGAGGATTTCTTTTCGTAAAAATGGCGATAGATACGTACTTTTCCATCTTGGAATTTACAGTTATCGTAGTCCGTAGGAATTGCTTCGTCAACTCTACACACTGTGTACCCAACAATCATGTCCAACGTATAAGAGTCATCCTCCTGCAACACAGAAACATGGCATGTAAGACAAAAATTTAGAAAAGTTATTTTACATACTGTCATCTGGGTAACATGTACTCACAATTTCGTCATTTTAAACAGCGTAACCAATATTCATTCTACGCATGTATGTTTTCTGTATAAAACAAAAGAAACACTCCTTAAGTATTGTACAGTCAACATTTAAAAAGATATATTTTAAATCTTTTAAATTAAATTATTAACTTGCTTCAACGTTATGCTGCCATTTAGGGTCACTTTGGGGCATCGAAGGCGATAAACATATAAAGCCATTTATTTTGATACATTAGAACCTCGTTTATGACTGGTTTTATACTGGTATGACTGGTATTGTACTTTTCTCCGCACGCACCCCACCTCTTAGCCGTAGGCCTTAGGTTCCACCGCCCGGGGGGTCCGCGTAGCGGGCCCCCCGCACTGCTGGGTGCGGTTATGACCTCGTTTTAGTCTGGTTTATCCGGATGGAATTTGTAGAACAAAGAAATATCATATTCCTTTAAATAATAATTGTAAATTGTGATAACAGGAACGGAATTTTTTATTTTGATAAAATGTAGAGCTCGTGCATAAGTATTGCAATAAAATATAGTACAATAACAACATGGCGTACTTGGAGCTTTAGTACGACACAACTGCTGCTGAACTATCAATACTTAACTGTTTGCGAGAAACGATTCTATTTAACTTTCAAAAAAGCATCGTTTTCTGCCGTAATAAAATGTAGGGTAACACACCAGTAACAGACATGTTCTCGGGTAAACTAAATTTTCTGAGCCCTTGAATGTATTTAGACTTTTAAAACTATTTTTCTCTCATGCAACTACATCACTTCTAACATTTGGCTGCTTCTAAATTTTCTAAATTAGTTAATTCTGTTTTTATTTACTCAATTACCCCCCGTTACAGACACCGACAATTCTGATGATACCCTGTAACAGATGGGATGAGGAAAGGATGAGCAATAGACAGAATTCCCTTTTCCCTTCAAAATGTGAAAAAGGTGTTTTTTACTTCCTTTTACAAAAAAGGAAGTATTGTATGCGCGAAAAAAAAAATTCACTCAAAAATCGGCTTTAATTTCCATTTTACTCATCCCCGAATGAATGTTGAGTTTTTTTTGTTTTTTTTCGACCCGACCACACATATGTACCTAAGAACGTATAGACGCCCGAAATATCTATTATGACGTTTCCCGAGTTAATTACAACGAGTTTTCTCGTGACGTCTGTATGTACGTATGTATGTGCGTATGTGCGTATGTGTGTATGTATGTCGCATAACTCAAGAACGACGTCCTAGAAAGTTGAAATTTGGTACGTAGGCTCCTAGTGGGGTCTAGTTGTGCACCTCCCCTTTTGGTTGCATTCGTGTGTTTCTAAAGGGGTCTTTTGCCCCTTTTTGGGCGGAAATCATTGTTAATTTCAATGTAAACTCAAGTGGTGTATAATTTGTCGGACACTTGGCGTTATATCGCCAGTCTTTTGGTCGCCAAGTTTTGTCACCAACTCGGCGACAAATTTGGCGATTTTTTTTTTAAATTTCGTTTTAAATTGGCCATTGTTGGTGATATTTCGAGAGTAAATTATTGAATCACATTAAAATTGCCAATAATGGGGAAATGATATTGAATTGGAGTAAAAGGAAGTCATGTGATGCACACATCAGCTCGTTATTTTTAGATCTAAAACCTTATTAAATTCAAAGGAACATGAAACACCGGCACACCTCCTGGTAGCTGCTCATAACCTTCCACCACTGCCTTGTAAATACCAACTGGCTCATCAAAATCACTGGGATAACACTAGGTGGTTACACCGTATTCATGGGTCCATATACGACCATATGCAACATCAGTTTTGCACTCCTAAAATTCTTATTATTACACCGTATTCATGGGTTTCAGCAACATCAGTTTTACTCGCCTAAAATTCTTATTATTACACCGTATTCATGGGTTTCAGTAACATAAGTTTTACTCGCCTAAAATTCTTATTATTACACCGTATTCATGGGTTTCAGCAACATCAGTTTTACTCGCCTAAAATTCTTATTATTACACCGTATTCATGAGTTTCAGCAACATCAGTTTTACTCGCCTAAAATTCTTATTATTTAAATCTAAACTTCTGACTATCTGTTACTGAACCCTTGTCTGTTACTTGTGCCGTTACCCTAAGTCTACTTATTTAAGAAAGTGCTTCGTTTATACCCCATATTACCCGGATTTTCAGTTGTCCAGATTTCTCTTGAACTCAGTTAGTTCGGACAAACGAAGTTGTACTGTATCACTGAATGTTTAAACGCAAAAGTTCAGTTTTTTAGGTGTGTAAGACAAACCACCTCACACTTAAGGGTTAAATGATATTATTTTCGCCATATACAGTGAACCTCCTATTCGACGTTTCTCAAAGGACTGTGTAAGAAAATTGAAATTCTTTGCAAGTTTTTTTCCCGGTCTTTAATGAGAAAAAAAAGTTTTCCCCCATTTGTAAGCTCTTCAAAGCAATATTGAAAGAAGGCACTGGCTCAGTGGCGTGCTACATTTTCTGCCGCCAGGGGCGATTCCTCAATTCGCCGCTTTTTTGATGAGAAATAGCTAATGCATTGAAGAGTCAATAATATTTAAAGCAAAAATAAGAACTTAATTAAGAAGAAAGGGAACTTATTATTTATCATCATTATTATTATTATTATTGTTATTATTTTTCTTGCAGAAGAAAAAAAAATTCAGGGTATCACCGAAAAATTCCAAAAGTTAAGTCAAAATTCGCAATTTTAGTAAAAGGAAAGAGGCTTGGAGCTCACTCTAGATTAATTTTGCAAAAAAAAAAAAAAAAAAAAAATCAGTTTTAGGTTTTCATTGGCGCCGTTAGGGGTGAGGGTGATTTTTCAAGGAAATTTTCCGAAATTGAAGTGTTAAAAAGCACTTTAGGATATCTTTGGATCTGTGAAAAGATTGGGGAAGGTTTGGGGGCGCTGTCCGGAAAGTTTTTTAACTAGACTGAAAAACAGAACTGCATTGGCTGTATGTAGTGGTGTAAGAACTTCCCACAGGATTTCCCTCCCGAGATATTTTTCTTATTAAAATCTATTTTTAGCTATCTTTGATGACGCTAAAGAGATTAGGGAACTTCCGGGGAGCTCTGTGGAAATTTTTCGGTGCCGAAGTATCAAAAACGCAATCGTAGGCTATCTGTGGGGGGCATTAGGGAGCGACTGAATGTTTCTTAAAATGTTGGGAAGTCAGATGGCTCTTCCGTCTCCCCTGAAAACGTTTTGAAAATGACGTCCTAAAAACGCGAGTTTAACCTTTGTTTGACAGACAACGTCATGCGAGAGAGAGGTCAGATGGGGGTTTCCCACCCGAAATCTTTCTCGAAATTGTAGTTAATTTTAATCTCTTCATCATTAAGGGGAAAATAAGACTTCGCGGACTTTCTTCAGAAATTTCTAAAACCGAAATTTTGAACCAGTTTGTGACGTTAAGTAATTGCGTAGACAATTAGAGCCTCTTCCTTAGAATTTTTCTGAAGCCGAAGTTTCAAAAACCCATCTTTATGCAGTTTTTGAAGAGATTGGGTGAGATGGGTTGCTTTAAATTTAAAGGTGATGTCCAAAACACACATTTTACACTATCTTTAATTATGTTACAGGACGTGCCATGTCGGTCAGAATTCGACTGCCTTGAGGAATTTGTTGATATTGAAGTTTTAATCCAAAATGTTTCGAGATTTAAAGTCTAAAACTGCATTTTAGGCTGTTTGGTGACGTATAGGAAAGTTCGGTTACTCTTCCCGAAAATGTGACATTTACTAAGACTTTAACAACGCAATTTTAAGCTGCCTTCATTTTTATTGTATGGGAAGGGGTCAGAATTCGCCGGCCTGAAAGCACATTTTAAAGTTATTAGTTTATGGAAAAACTGGGACCTGACGAAAAACACGTGAAATGGGAAAAAAAACTTAGATTCAGAGTACTTAAAATTGGGGTTTCACTGAACTTGTTTCAAATGCAACATTCTAAAATAATAATTTTATTCTATTAAATTTCCCACAACGTAAAAAACTCAACGAAAGGAATGATAAATTTATCAAGTTAATAGTAAAATGTCTTACCTTATGATAATCAACAAATTCCAAATTGTAGTTCCTTAAGACATAATCTTCTCGGTAATAGTCTATGAGGTCGCTACATGCAATTTTGACGAGTTTCTGCAGGGATGGACCGGATGCAGCAGCAAAAGCCAAGAAAAACACTAAAAGAAGAGGTGACTTCATGGTTTTGTTAATTTAGTTCCTTAAAAATTTGAGATTGCTGTCTTGTTCAAAGTAATTTATAGTACTTAATAGACGAATTTTATCTTCTTTCGTTTGTTACTATCTGTGAGAAAATTCAGAAATTTACCTTCTTTATTTAAATAAAATCATTGCATAGATGAATAATAATGAGAAATATTCTCACCTGTCACTGATAACTTTCTTTAATCTACTTTAAGGATATTTCTAATAACTGATAAAATTCAAAGGCTAATGGAAACAGAAATTGCTGAGGATTTTTAGATCAGTATATTATTTTTTGACTAAAGGATTGCTCAATATAGCAACTAAAAGTACATTGTTTACCATATGTTTTCCTATTTTCAACTAGTTTTACCTTTTTTTTTTTTTTCACCTCTAACTATAATTTTTTACATTATTTCATTTTTGAGTGCCCAACAATTATTGAAGCGCTAAATGCTAAATGAATATACATACAAACAAATCCATATTGAATTTACAAAAAAATAAATAAATATTAACTTGCAATTTAAATCAATATATTTTCAGATTATTGTTAAAACGCCAAATGCGGTCGTTTCCAGAATTTTAAGAGTATTATTTTCTGAAAGAGCATGCTTAAAAATATAGGATATGACCATTTTTTAAATAATTTGTTCAAGTTTAATTTTTTTTTTTTTAAAGTACTTAAATCGGTGCGCATTCATTGTTTACGTTTCTTTCATGTGACATCACAAATGATGAAATGCCATTCAGTGTTGCCATTCACAGAGAAAAATATTTAATTCGCATCGTTACTCACGTGTATTGGCAACGATATGTTTATAGCAAACGTAGAGCGCAATTTTAATTCGCTGCTTGATTATCATAACATGGAATCGCGGTAGAAAGATGCGGCAAAGTGCATCATTTGTGACGTCATAAAGACTACGCCTTGTTTTCAAAATCGGAAATTTAAAAAGAATTGATTAAAAAATAACTTTTATGAAAATGAAAGTATTTTTTGGGTCCATGTTATTTTTTTACTCATTCTATGAACTTCAGTAACTCAAAGTAGTACTTTTGACTGAAGGAAACAACCCCATTGTATCCCCATACGTACTTCTGAAATATGTAAGGAATATTTACGATTCTAATACATAATGCAGGATTCATTAATAAAATAGTTTTGGGAACTGATTAAGTCCCGACGATCATAGAGCATATTAGTTACTTAGAGGGCGATTTGTGTACATTTGAGGACAAAACCACCAGAAATATGTAACGGCTTGAAATCTTTACTAATAATGAAGCTAAAAGTCTGCGTCTCTGGAAGGCTGGATGTCTGTTAAGCGCATAGCGCCTAGACCGGTCAGCCGATTTCCATGAAATTCGGCACAAAATCAGTTTGTAGCATTGGGGTGAGCACCTCGAAGCAATTTTTCGAAAATTCGATTTTTTTTTCTTTTTATATTCCAATTTTAGGCCACCATTGGTAGAATTAATACCTCTGCAGCAATAGCGAGTGAATTACCATAACATGGACGTAGAAATTACCATAACATGGACGAGTAAATCACCATAACATGGACGAGTAAATTACCATAACATGAACGAGTAAATTACCATAACATGATCGAGTAAATTACCATAACATGGACGAGTAAATTACCGTAACATGGACGAGTAAATTACCATAACATGAACGTAGAAATTACCATAACATGAAGGAGCAAATTAACATAGTATAATGGCGAGAAACTCATCATCCAATATACAAGCGAACCAAGTGGTCTTTTTAATTTTCTACTACGGGCAAAGCCGTGCGGGTACCGCTAGTTCATTATAAAAGTTATAGTGTGTTTCGTTACAAAATAAACTTAGTCACTAATTGTACTTTTATTTATTTACATTACGATGTCATGGAAGCTTGCCTTCCGTCGTCTATTTTTTATGATTGGTGGTAGGTGGAGTCAAAATCTTAACGATGATTTGAGAAAAATACTTCCACAATTATACTCTATATCAGAAGTTTATTTCAACGTCTACTGTTACACGTATATCAATGGCAGTACTGTAGACTCGCACTGCAACGCGGTTCGACTAACGCAAAATGTTTTCTCGCGACTTTTTCTTGAGATTCGCACTGTT
The DNA here is from genome assembly GCF_026930045.1 of Uloborus diversus. Taxonomy (NCBI): domain Eukaryota; kingdom Metazoa; phylum Arthropoda; class Arachnida; order Araneae; family Uloboridae; genus Uloborus; species Uloborus diversus. The sequence continues at coordinate 25,167,689 of NC_072734.1, read as the reverse complement.
TCGAAGTTAACGCGAACTCTTTGTTCACAAGGCGAGATTTTCAGATTATATTGACTACTAAATATTGGCTTTGTTAATGGACTTTCATCCCTTTCGCATAATAAGGGCGGAAGTTTCCACACCATACCAGTCTAAACTTCGCTTTGTTAACGTACGAACATCCATTCGTACCCTCCATTCATTTTTTCAATCTAAATGTAAACGTTAGTTAAATACAATGGCACCTAACCGCTCTGTGTCATCTAAAAAATACGTGAAAGATGAGGGAAAAAATTTTATTTGAATTAAAGAAAAGATAAAGATTATCGATATATGCAGTTGAGTACTGATAACGATCATATCAGCTGCATAACATCATTCATCGTCATCTTCATTTTTCTACAGTCTAATTATTGTCAGGTGGGCCTGATAATAATAGTTGCTCCTTACTCCCATGGCTTCCGAATGGGAGTTCATGAGAGGTCACTGTGACCTCCCAAAAAACTGCCTTACTCCGCATATGTGGAAACAATATTCGAATTTTAAGACAATTTTTTTATTTAATTATTTTTAATGATGCCTAATACTCCTTAATTAGATGTATACTTATATATATATATATATATATATATATATATATATATATATATATATATATATATATATATATATATATATATATATATATATATATATATATATATATATATATATATATATATATATATATATATATATATATATATATATATACGATATGTGTGCATGCTCATATTTTATCATTCTGTGAAATTCGGAATTTCCTCAACGAATCGAGAATTTCCTCCCTCTCAAAAAGTATAGTTTGAGGCGATCCTGATTTTTATTCTTCTTTTTCTTCTTCAAGTGGCACTACAGCCCGTTATGGGCCTTGGCCTGATCCACAATTTTGCTCCAGACCGCCCTCCGACCCACCTTCTCCCTCCATCTGTTGATCATTGTTTCCAGTTTTGCAAGAACATCATCCAATCATCTCTTTCTAGGTCGTCCTCTGATCCTGGTCCCAAAAGTTTCCAGTTCAGGATCTTTTTCAGTCTAAAATTATTGTCTGTTCGCTCAATGTGACCAAGCCATGAAAGACGGTTGGCTTTTATAAAGCGAACTATATTTTTTCCTTTAAGGATATTCTCAATTTCAATATTAATTCGTACTCTCCACTGATCCCCCACCTTCAAAGGACCAGTGATTCTACGTATGACCTTTCGCTCAAAAATCAGTAGGGCTTCTTCATCGTTTTTACTCAGGGTCCAGGTTTCACTTCCATATGTCACAATCGGTCGGATGATTGCTTTGTTCGGTCTGTATTTTAATGATTTCGACAGCAATTTGTTTTTCAGGAGATAGCTGTATAGAAAATATGCCTGGTTTCCTTTTATGATTCTAGCCTGTATTTCTTCGGTGTTACCTCCAGAGTCAAAAATTATAGTTTGGGATGATTTTCATTAATCAATTTAATTTACAGTAGGGGAGACCGGGGCTCGTATGCGAGGGGGTAAGTCTGCGAATCTGCAATACATTGCCTGTTTTTGATTTGGCAGTTCTGTCTTCTGTCATATGGCAACGTAAATGCCACGCTACTGTATGTGTTTTCAGTGAGTTCTATTGTGCCGTGTGAGTTGTGAAGGAAAACTTTTGTTTCTTCGCAGTCTTGGTGAATTTTAATATCTGTAGTTATTTTCTTCTGCAATCTATAATAGTTGAGTGAATTCCCAAAACTTATTAATATTGAATGGCCCATATTTCTTCGTAACAAATGACGCCTTATTCGGAGTATTTTAGAAAGCCATTCCAAAACTAGTGTAACTTGATTTCAGTATGGCGATTTGAGGCAAGTAGGCGATTTTTTTTTTTTTTTTTTTTTTTTTTTTGTGGGGGGGAGGGGGGTTGTTGCGCGAGTTCGCATACTAAACACAGCTTCATTTTTAGCCTCAAAACGTTTAACAGGTGAAACGTTAAACAGGTTTAACTATGTAAACTGCTAATCTAATGAGTACTTTACTTTTACGTAAACGTTTAGCAGTTGAAACGTTAAACAGGTTTAACTATGTAAATGCTAATCTTATTCGTAACAAATGACGCCTTATTCGGACTATTTTAGGAAGGCATTCCCAAACTAGTGTAACTTGATTTCAGTATGGCGATTTCAGGCAAGTAGCGAACTTTTTTGGGGTTGATGCGCGAGTTCGTATACTAAACACAGCTTCATTTTTAGTCGCAAAACGTTTAACAGTTGGAACTTTAAACAGGTTGAACCATGCAAAATACTAATCTAATGAAATAATTACATTGGTTGCTCTATGCTTGAGCTTAAAATGTCTTGCATGTGCATCTGTACAATCTTGCAACAGCCTACACATGCTCTGTTGTTTCACAAAATGAGAAACTCAAAAGAAAAACCGATAGGGAGAAAACTGCACCAAATATAACAACAATAAACCTCTGATTCTTTTACACTAATTCCATTTTCTTCAATCACGATTCTCATCAGTCAAAAGAAAGGCACGATTACTGTAAGGCAAAACAGCTAACATTCCTCACTTTAAGTTGTAACCTAAAAATAAAAGTGCGTACGACCCATTCAAAGTCGGAATACAGTCTCTGGTTCTAGGAAGTGGACCAATATACAGAAAACAATGCCTATTTATGATGTTCCAACCGGACAGACCCCCAACCTCCCGGATCTCTTGCTTGGAAAAAAGTGAAGCAGGATACACCAGTACTAGAGCAGACTCAGTTGCTGGGGCTCATTCATTTATTACGTACTAGTGGCACCCGCACGGCTTTGCCCGTAGTAGAAAATTAAAAAAGTCTTTCGGTTCTCCTGTATATTTACAAATAATGTACGATGAATTTCTCGCCAATTGGCTTGCCCATGTTACGGTTCCACGTTATGATAACTTGGCAATTTACTCGTCTATCTTATGACAATTTTGCTCGGGAAAATGTTCTTAAAATTGGAATAGATAAAGAACAAAATCGGATTTTCGAAAAATCGCTTCGAGGTGCACACCCTCATGCTGCAAACTAATTCTGTGCCAAATTTCATGTAAATTGGCCGAACGGTCAAGGCGCTATGCGCGTCACAGAGATTCTGACAGACAGAGATCCAGACAGAGAGACTTTCAGCTTTATTATTAGTAAAGAAGGGCCTCGAGGGGCAGGGGGGTTGGAAAAATCTCTACATACCCTTACTTTGGAGGGGGGGGGGGGGATCAAACGCATTCTTACGTAATATTTTCCGAGTCGATATTTTATAGTGGAAATAGCGCTATCAAGTGGTTTGACCGTGATTATATTTCATTTACGTCTGGAAGGTAAAAAACGTAATAGGATCAGCTGTTTTTCATTTCTTTTACAAAGATTAAATAGTGTAAAATATAATAAAAGAATCGCACTATGTATGGCATGTTTTATTTTTAATTAGTATCGAATCATGTGAAAAAAAAATGTCAAAAAAACATTCAGTCTAGATTCCAACTTTTTAGTAAATATTTCTTTACCCAAAAATGTTAATGTTCTAATAAGGTTTAATTTTGATAGTGAATTTAATAACGATTCCAGTGACGCAAGATTAGTTATTTTAATATTTTGAAAGACGAACGGGAAGCTTACGTAAGATAAAGGGAGAGGGGTTTGAAAAATCTTACGTACCCTTACAGGGGGGCATTGGGGAGGTCAAAAATTGGCAAAATCATCCTTACGTAATTAATGAATGGCCCCTTGTCTTAGCAGTTTAAGAATTTTCTACACCACCTCCCTCCATGAGTTTTGGCCCAAATTATTGTGGTAGGAGTCATCTCGGTGCGAATATTTATCTATCTGCTTCTGCAAGGTTTCCTTCACACCATTTTATTTACTAATAGGATTACTATACAAGTAGTCGATACTTTATAATCAATCACCAAATGACTATTAAAACATTCACTCAAATACAGTGCAAAGAAAAATAAATATTTCGAACATTTAAGACATTTTACTTTGAATACATAATGCATCCTTTGTGTGAGCGTAGAATAGAATAACAATTGTGGCTTTTCATTTTTTTAAGTCAAATCGAAAACATAAATTACAACTTACCCACTACCCCTTCATAAAACGAGCTGATGTGAGCATCACATGACTTCCTTTTACTCCAATTTTAATGTCATTTCCCATTATTGGCAATTTTAATGTAAATCAATAATTTACTCTCTAAATATCACCACCAGTGGCCAAATTAAAACCAGATTTTTATAAAAAAATTCGCCAAATTTGTCGACAAAACTTGGCGACCAAAAGACTGGCGATATATCGCCAAGTGTCTGCCAAATTATAACACCACTTGAGTATACATAGAAATTAGCAATGCCCAAAAAGGGGCAAAAAACCCCTTTAGAAACACCCGAATGCAACCAAAAGGGGAGGTGCACAACTAGATCCCACTAGGAGTCTGCGTACCAAATTTCAACTTTCTAGGACTTACCGTTCTTGAGTCATGCGACATACATACGCACATACGCAAGGACATACATACATACGTACGTACATGCGGACGTCACGAGAAAGTCGTTGTAATTAACTCGGGGTATGTCAAAGTGGATACTTCGGGTTTTTATACGTTTTTAGGCATTTATCCACGTATGGTCGGGTTGAAAAAAAAAAAAACTCAACATTAATTCGGGGGTGAGCAAAATGGAAATTAAAGCCGAATTTTGAGTGAAAATTTTTAATACAGTGAATGAATTACAATACTTCCTTTTTTGTAAAAGGAAGTAAAAAGAAATCTAAACTGTACGATAAAACTATAGTTAGGGCAAATCTAACCTGGTAGCAATTTGAATGCTACACAGATCGACTCTGCCAGCCCAGGTTTTCCAGAACTATAGTCTTAATTTCGCTAAAAGATTCTAACAGCGCAAAAAAACGAGAAAAACAAGTTTTATTTCCTCAAATCGAGAGCATAGAACTTCCATCTCCACGTCTTCTCCAAAGTAGTCCTTAAAGCCATTTTCACCGGACTTGATGTTCGAAATCGCGCTTTAGGAATTATTTTAAATTGGTTTCGACTGTAAATCCTCAACAAAATGCAATCCTCTTAATTTCGATCAATATCCATCTCGACAGAGGAAGCTGTTTCTCAGCAAAATGAGATTTTGATCTCGCAAAGTTATCTTTGTCACATTCTGAGGATTTCAATTTGACATCCTTTTATTATATTCACTAACTAATATAAAGCTGCAATTAATTATTCACAATTATTAAAGTGGAGAGTTTGTTAGGAAGCAAGTTCGGATTATTTTTGTATTTTCTTGCTAGTGCTCATTTGGTGCACTAAAGCACTTGGATACTTTCCTGGACATGTACAGATAGTTAAGAAACAGTCCCAAACTAGTTATAGAACCATTTATTATTTTATGAATGACAACTAGGTTCTACAAAATAGTGCATGTAAAAAAAAACAACTAGCTTTCATTTGAATTTTGACGTCTTGAATTATAAAATGGTGTTTTTTGCAATCACGAATTGCGATAGGACCCTACCCGTTAGATTTCTTATTTCTACAAATGGAATGGAAATGGCGAAGAAGTTTGCACCCGTCATAACTGGTAATTTCTAGAATAGGTAATATTAGGCATATTCATATAAAAAATGGTGATGTGAATGCAGTAAAAAAGATTAAGATTTTATCTCCGATATCCACCAGTAGACTTATCATAAAGGTAATTATTTCGTATAACGTTGTGTATTTTATTTCTTATCAGGCTTAAATGATGGGGATTAGTAATCTGGAAATTTTGTATTTAGATGATGATTTGCTGTTTAAGTTCATCTTATATAGGTGTTGTTGGTTTTTTTCCTGAAAAAACGTAATTTTACATTAAAAAAAACTTTTTTTAATGTAAAGTCTGCTTGAGTTAAACGATAAAAAATATGAATAAAAGCAAACCCAGACCATTTGTAATCATGGCGACGAAAATTTCGGTCTCTAAATAAATATTAAAAACAACTGTCGTAATCTGTACATGGTAATCTGAAAAGTCAGAGCAACATCAACTTTGGTCAATAAAGGATAACATATTTTTTTTAACTCAACCTGCTAGAGCTTCATATGATGTGAAATACATGAACGGTAGAAAAACAGCCCGGCTGGTGGAACAAAAATAGTTGAAAAAAGTGTATATTGATTTTAACCTTGTTTTGAAGTTGTTTTCCTTTCATTTTGATATCTTCTCTTCGATGTACATTTCGATACCTCAAAATACAATTTTTCTGGAGAATATATTTCGTCAAGCTAAACCATTTGGTACTACTATAACACTTTTCATATTTGCACCAGCTATTGGTAAACTAATCTCAATTATTTTTTTAATTTTATTTAATTTCGGGCTTTTTGGGTTCAGTTACTTATTATTTAATATCATTTTTCTCTATAGTCATTTCATAAGATTAGGTTTAGACTTATTTTGATGTGACTAATATTGTAAAATTGAAAGTTTTCATTCATTGCCCGAAATGATGCTAAGGCAACGAAGAAATTTTTTTTAAATATTAATTTGAATTTTGACATCTTGAATGCAAATTATATTTTTCGCAATCACGAGTGTGTTTGTGTGTGTGTGTGTATGTAGGCGTGTGTGGGGGTATGTGTGCTTGCGTGTAGGGGGTACGTGTATGTGTGTAGGCATGTGTGTTTGTGTCTGCGTGCAGGTATGAGTGTGTGGGTAGCTGTGTGTATGAGTGTTTGTGTGTGTGTAGGGGGGTATGTGTATGTGTGTGTAGACATATGTGTTTGTGTCTGTGTGCAGCCATGAGTGTGTGGGTAGTTGTGTGTGTATGTGTAGGTGTCTGTATGTGTGTGTATGTGTGTTTGTGTCTGCGTGCAGGTATGAGTGTGAGGGTAGTTGTGTGTATGAGTGTTTGGGTGTATATGTGTTTGAGTGTGTGTATGTGTTTGTGTATGTGTAGGTGTATGTATGTGTGTATATGTGTGTGTATGAGTGTGTGTACGTGTGTGTATGTATGCGTGTAAGTGTAGGACATGGAAGCAACCTGGAGACGGTTTTCGCTAGGTGAGCAGCATCATGAGGCGGCCGGTCGACGGTGGTGCTGCAGAGGGTGCTGGTGGGAAAATAAAATTATAGCACGCCAAAAACAGTCAAATGAGAACAATAAGCAATCGTGATTACTCAAAAAAAAATCACTCATTAAAATTCAAAATAATTTTTGCGTGGAGCATAGGTATTTACTATATCGACTGCAGATGAAGTAGTTTAACTGTATTCGCGCGTTGATTGTGCTCTAACCAATGGTACCCACCTAGGAAGGGGTTATGGCGCAGACAGTGCTATTGAAATTTTTAAGGGGGAAGGTGTTTTGATGGTTATTTTTCTCTTTTGCGGCAGCTCTCACTCTGGTTTACTTTATGGTATTGGGGGAAGGGAGGCTTTCCCTTGGGGGAATGGGCACCCTTGCTCTAACAGCTTATCACCTGGTGAATGCTTATTAATAAAAATCAAAGAGGAACTGGTTTCGGATATATTGAGCCCAGAATATTTTATGATAATAGAGATTTAGAGCTCACTTCTCTTAAAAAAAGAAAAGTAGCAATTTAATATCTGCATAGAAAAACCTTATTAGTACAGTAAAATTAGGCCAAAAAATGGCCAAACCCAAACATCCAAAAAAAAAGGTGAAACCTGTTGCAAATTACTTCTTACCCTTCCAGCAAGAACGGGTAAAAAGTCCCAGCACTTTGCGCGTCGGGTTTTGGGGGGAAGGGGGGGGGACGAAATAATTCTCTATTTAAATAAAAATAATTTCTATTACTTAAAAAAAATTCTCAAACCTCGCAGAAACCACTCTATAATAGTAAAATAATAAACTCTCACAGAAAAAAAATTCTAATTAACAGGGGTGCACAGGCGGGGGGAATGGGGGGGGGGAGTTCATGGAGCCGCTTTGCGTCATTGGAATTTTTAAGGCAGTTTTTTCAAGGGGTATTTCTTTCTTTTTTGAGGGCTTTTATTGTGGATGGATACTCCGTCACACTTAAGGGGTGCGCCATCGCTTTTTTTTTGGGGGGGGGAGGGGGCCAGAATTTACATTCTAAAATACTATTGCAGTGAAGTTCACGAAAAATTTTCCCTGATTTAAGCTTTTCCGAAGTACAAAATGCCACACAATGATATGGTAATGATAATGTCAGAATGATAATTCTAAAAGATCTAAGCGAGCTCAGTAACCAAATTATTTGTGACTAGAGTTATTAAACTGTTAAGAGCCTTGAAAAACAAAATTCCTGTGCAGCATAAAAAAAAGTCCAATTTGACCAAAGTTTCCCTATTTGTTCTTGATTAACTTACTTCAACTCTTCTACAATCTTTTGCCATCACCGTAATGGGGGACAAACCGAAATTGCCAATAGTGAGAAGGGCAATGCTGCAATTCTGCACCCTCTAAGTCGGTGGGGGTTCTCATTTGCAAACATCGAGCTACCTCTCTTTTACGCAGCTGGTTATGTTAATTATGCTAAATATGCAGACATATACTTTCAACACTATCTCAAACTTTTGAGTACATTATGCGATAAAAAAAATTTGATCACATCAAACATCAGCTAAAACATCAGCTATCCAACGATCTAACGCAGTGACAAATTCAGGTGGTCTAGAACCAGTAGTGATTCAACGATAGAACAAGTCTTGATGAGAGCAATGAGCAATACAACAATAGGATGCTAAATATTTACACCTTTTTGTCTCTCAGTTTGGAAATCACAATCCATTTTAATGCCCCCAGAAGTTTCTTCCCTCTTAAGTTGGTAGTGGTATAGCTCGCTGATGATAAGGTGAGTTGCGATGAGACCTTTAACGTTCGGGTAGTAACATCAAAGGATATTGAAGAAAAACAATTTTGTATCATTTCTTTGTAAAGGAGGTAAACAGTTATGTCTTTAGCTTCTGTTACGAGAGTAGTTACTATCTGTAAAGATGTGTAAGCCCAAACCATCTTTTACACCGAATGGTATGAACAGTAAAGATGAAATAACAAATTGTTAAAAATTCTGGTACGAGTTATGCGCTGATCCTCCATCAGTATTCGATGAATCTGGTTTCAGAAGGAAAGAAATCTTGTATAGTTAAAGTGCTATTATCTGAAGCAAAAGGTTCATCCACCATCACAGAACGAACAGCTGGTGTCATATATGAGGCAGTGAGAAGCAAAGGGATATTAAGTGAACATTTTCAAGTTTTGAATAAAACGCGTTTAAAGATAAGATCCTAGGTAGGCTTTCATTGATTTTCTTTTCTAAATCATGCTGTATAGAAGCAACTATTAGGTCTACTAGTACCATCTCTTGCCTCAAGATAGAGGAGAGGTTCACCAACTATTTGTACTGGTTATCTCCAAATTTTTAATTTTGCCACTTGCATCCCTTTGCTTCTCACTGCTTCATATGTAACAGATGGAAGATCATATTTCTGGTAATGATCTGTAAGCTTCAAGGAAATATGACAGCAATGCAGTGTATAGGTAATTTGTAAGTATGGGAAAGCTAATGTCATTTTTGATTGGTGCAAAGAAAGCACCACAGCAATATAATCTGCGTCCTATTACAACAGCCAAGCCTTCTGCTCTAGAAGACTTTCTGCGTCTCAAATCTTGTGCTTGCTCTGAGGAGTTCAATGGATATAGCGAATGTTTGAAAAGTCTGAAAGTGGACTGAAGTGATCAATTATATGCACAAACTGTGTTAGACATAGCTGCAACAATAACGATTTTGCTGAGGATCTATATTCCAAAAACATCTTGATAAAGAAGACTTTTTGTTACAAGCTTAGGAGAAATCATTTGAAAGCAAAAAAAAAACAGTTCAGCGTAATTTTTCTGGCCATTTAATCAAATGAGCATCATTAGAGGGGGTGGGGGGGGGAGGATAATATTTTAGTATATAATTTCGTTTTGGGACGTGAGCTACTGTTCTTATGGGATAGACAGTCCTGATTTAATGCATTTTTGATTTGCATAAAATAATACTTCTACTTGAAATAAAAGGGGGGGGGGGGAGGGAGGGAGGATTTATTTAATTTGGCGGGGGGTGGGGGGCTGTAGCTTTGAGAGGAGATGCACCATCAATCTTGGAAGATGGACACACTCGATTTCTAACTTTAACTTAGCATAAAATAATGTTTCCATATGAAATGTATGGAGGGGGGTTCGGGGGTACTGCTTCGTTTTACGGGGATAGGGGGGCTCTGTAGCATTGGTGGGTTATGTCATCCCTCTTGGGGGTCAAACACCTTTAATTTCATGCTTTTAAATTTAGTAAAACATAATATTCTCACTCTAAATTTACTCTAAAAATTCTGGAAAAATACCCAAAACAGCAATTTTTAGATGCCCCCCATTCCAAAACCCGACGCACAATGGGGTGGGACTTTTTACCTGTTCTTATTGGGAGGGTAATAAACAATTTGCACCAGGTTTAGCTTTTTTTTTTTGGATGTTTGGGTCCGACCCCTATTTTTACTGTACTATATGTGAATTACAGTCAAACTTCGATGTAAGGTAATCCGCATATAAATTTCACCCTGCATATAAGGTCACTTTTCTTTATTTCTAGTTCATTGCATAGGAATTCTATGTCTTGAATACCGCAATCGTTTATAAGATCAATTCTGTTTGACTTTCTGTAAATGATTTCAGTAGAACGCATATTCAATTCCAAAAATTTTCCGTAGGACTGTGAAAAATTATTTTTTTAGTAACGTAGTATGGAGTGCAGAGAATGTAGTTGAAAGTAGAACGAGTGGTACTGGAATGTGAACACAAAACACAAACATTCACTCATAATATAAATATCATATTACATTTTTTAAAATGATATGAAAAAGAAGAGATTTTTTTTTCACCAAATATGAAGCTTGGAAAACGTTGTACAAAAATTAGAAAAATTGCGACAGTCCTGCATTTCGAATCATTTTGAGTAAGGTAAATTGTACATCAGTACTTTGCTCAAGCGTACTTTTATATAGCTTTATTCCAAATTAAAAATTAAAAAGAATTAATTTTATTTATTGATTCCTTTGATTTTAACTGGTTCAACTTTATTGAAAGAGTATAACAAACTAACAGTTTTTAATGTACTAAATTTTGCAGAGCACTATTATTTGAAAACATGCTTATCGTACGAATCGGTTATAAGGTCCGTTTCTTATTTCGAGGTCCGTTTGTATATGATTTAAACGTATTTCTTTACGAAGAAAAATTATCATTTTTTAGGAATAATGCTATAATAGTTAACGAAATAAATAATAATAAACTGAATGTGTAGAAATTTATAAATTTTCTGAAATAAACATACTAAAACTTTTCAAATATTGTTAAAATCCTTTATATTATTCCTGATCTTTATTATAATTAAAATTGTCTGGATGGAAAATAATATTCAATAACCTTTGGTGTTGACTCTTTTTATAATAATTATATGCTGTATGATAATTTATACAAGCATTAATTAAGAATACTCCTCTCTAACACAGAGTAAGTAAAAATTTTCTGATTTCTTAACATCTCCGAATGAAAAGTGCAATGGACTTTAAGGAAAATTTGCAGTGAATTTAATGGCTTGCATTTCAAATATGCGAGTAAAATACCGGATGTAGATCCTTTTAGAAATGTTAGCATAAATCACTCCAAGGTACCTTTTCATTTTCCGCAAAACCATAAACATCGGGAACAAAAGAAATGACTTATAAAGAGATCCTTGCCTAAAACTGTATGATTTTCTATGCACAGGTCAGCATAAGAAGTATTTCTATTAGATAAAGGAAATGATGGTTTGTAGGAAAATTTAGTTTAAAACACAAACTGAGAAATTTTCGTTCATACAAAATTTGCTTGGGAGATTTTCAAAAACCGTTTTCCACTAAGAACAAAATTATTCTCCGAAAACTTTCTCCGAAAATATGCTTCTTTGAATATTTATTTGAATCTTTAATTGGTGAGGTGAGGTGTTTTACTTCCCAGAAGAATCTCATTTAGTGCATTCAAACGTTTTGTAATCTTTACATGCATGACTTACCGGACGGTTTCCATGCATGCTGAGCTCAGTTGGTCCTATGCCGGGCTGATGAGTGCTAATAAGCACGAAACTGCAGTCCTCGGCTGTAATTGACTGAGCTGACGGTGTATTTCATGTACATGATAAAGTGTTTGCCCGAAACAATTCTATGTAATTTGGTTGCAGACCATCTTTTTATTTCTGTAATAAAAGGTATATCTGCTTATTAAATAACGTTCTGCTTTTTGCTTCTATTATCCAGATTGCCTTTGGTCCCATTTAGTCCAAATAAACATATTGTATGTTTTAGCTCTTGATCCAAAAGAAAATTGATAGCTATTATTAGCAGCAATTGTAGAAAAAAATAAATACCTCATAATGTTCGGGTGAAACCACCTCATTGGTAATGAAGAAATTGTCTTCTCAGTTCCTTGTTAAAGATCATTAGTTGAAGATTTAGCAAGGCTTTGTATGCCTTCTTTGCTCACAATGCTATTATCTCCTGTAGCAGTCACAGTGGCACACATCAGGGCTAAAGAGGACATCTTGATTGGTGGTCTTAGGTATTCGAAAATGAACCTACGCTAGACTATTCATCAATGAAAATTCTTATCTTCTCTTGCTTCTTCCCCCCTATGAGAAAAAATAGGATATTATCTCAGGAACATTTTGCACTTTTCCATACCATGTATTAATCGAAGTCGCCCATGAATGTTCCAGAAACTTTTAAAATAATCTCTTTATACTGGAGCGCTTGTTGTGGCTGATAAACTCGGCACGTGTCAACAAGTTTTCGTAGCGAAGCTTCACAAAGTTAATTTTGGAAAGGAAAACATCTATGTTACTTAGGAAATCAAGATATTTAGGACTTTTAAAAGCCTTTCGAATGCCAAAATCATTAAAAAACCTGGAAAAAGTCTGAAACTTGAATTAAATACATTATATTTAAGAGATTGTTCGGCGGAAAGAATTTTCAAATAAGGACCGACTGCCTCATTATTACTCGAGTCCTTCAAAGCTGTTAACATAATGCGACATCATTTCAATTTGCATCAATTAGTTCTATGCAAAAAAATACTAAAAATTTTTTACACATTTAATTCAGCTTAGTTTCTGAGCTCGGAAGAACCGATGATCTAAACTCTAAACCATTATTTTGGAGGATAATTTACAGTGACAGAATTTTATCTCGGGACCAGAGGTTGAAAAATATGCCCTTACATTAATGGCTAAAATATATTGGTTAAAACCGATGGTTCTCGGTGGTTAACCCCCCCAGCCTCCCCCCTCGAATTGTTTAGCCTCTGAACTGTTATGTACTAGTTTCAGTCACAGATCTCTCTACAGAGTTTTAATCTTAATTACGACAAATAACAGCTAAACTTAACTGACTAGAGCGTTTCACGATGAAACAAAATTTAACTTAATTTAGTGTAAGAGTCAGTGGCGCAGCAAAGGGAAGAGGGGTCACCCAAATCCCCAAATTGTTGTAGTTTTACACATATTGCAGTATTGTAATTTCTAGATATGTATGCAAGGTTTTGATCGAACCCTGATCCTCACCAGATCTGATTTCCCAGAAGATAAATTCTGACTATGCTAGAGGACGGAGCTATTTGTTTCAAAGGCTTTAAGCCATCAATTTACGTCATAAACTTCTACGTAACTGAATGTGATTTAACTCTGAAATGGTTAAAAGTAAAAAATATAATAACAGATTAAAATAGGCTTTTTGCTTGATTTTAATGTTATTAACGTATTACTTGCTGTTGGGGTTGACGTGTCCTTAATAAACACTAAAGTCCTTAGTAAACATTAGGCCATTGCCTAGAGAGGTTGGACTTCTTTATTTTATTTACATACAAGACAGTACAAAAAAGATTTACATCCCAAAGAAGTAAAAGTAACACCCAGGACACAGGTGAGGGTCGAACTCAGAGCCTCCGACTTGCAAAACAAAGCTTCTACCATAGAGCCACAGAGTCAACAATGTATTAACTCATGGGTGTATTTGGTAGCAAATGAACGATGTTTTCCCAAAACTCGGTAACATCTAAAGAAGATCTCTAAGTTAATAATAAAATTAAAGCGCAGTAAAAATTTAAAAGTAAAAGGGTATAAAGATGAGATTCGGCAATATCTCTAGCGAGCTTTACAGTTTTAGAAAATCACTGTCACTTAAAAACTATACTTAAATTCTTAGTAGCTAATTTATTTGATTGATGAAGCTTAACGACGACAAATTGAAACACATCAATCACGGAATACTTCAATTTTCTGAAGCACATTTTATTTCAATTACTTCAATGCAACACCTTCTAGGGTTTTCTTTCTTGGAATTTAATATTGGATAATTCTGCAAACTTCTTTGTTTGTACAGAGAGTTTACCATGTTTTTTACGTATGTGCGCTAAGAATGATTATCATTAATATCTTTTCAAATAGATTATCAAAAATAATATATTATTTTTAATCCGTTAGTTGATCTGTTGATATAAATTGCTTTTTTTTTCCTTTTTGAGATTGACCACTACTGCTGCCGGTAAGGGATATGTATGTTTGCATTGATGACACGCTTTCTCAAAGCGACCATAAGTTAAAGTTCGCGTCAGATGTCAAAAAATTCAAAATTTTCCAATGATCCCATTTAGCATCGTCTCGCCTTCCTAGTCTAGGGCTTAAAATACCAGAGATATTTCTGGTGATTGCTTTACATATTATGGTAAAACTAGTTCCAAAACATTGTTCTGATTTACTAATGTTCTTTCGTATGATATTTAGTGTGCACACAAGATCTAAAAATTATGCAAAACTATTAATTTTAGAAACAGAAATAAATTAATTACTAGAAGTAATAGAAATTAGAAAAAAGAAAACAGAATCGCAAAAACTGAAAAAGCAATAATTCAAATCATGGCTACGATTTTTTCTTATGAATGTTTAGTTTTCCAGAAACAAAACTAATTACAGATTTATTTTTGTTACTACTTTTATATAATTTTATTACTTTTAAATTTATTGATGTAGTTATTCATTTATTTATTTTATTTTTAATGTATTTATTTATTCATTCATTAACTTATTTAGTTTCTGCCTTTATTTATTTATTTAATTTTAAAATTGGCGAATATTCATCCTGTGGGATAAGAGAGCAGAGCTTAAGTAAGTCGCAGTCGGAAGTAAAAGTTAAAATGTTTCAAAAAAGAAATTTTGCGCTATCATATTCAAAATGTTTTTAAAAAAAATTTGAAGGTATTTCGAAGAAAAATAATCGAGGGAAAGATATGTAAGAAGACTTTTTTAAGATATCAGTTAGCGCGTGTAAAGTTTAAAACAATATGTTGTAGGGTGATGCGGGAAAAAAAATAAATTGTTTTGTTTTCGAGACTTAAAAATTCGAAAAATAAAGTATGAAAACTGAATGATATCTTCCTATAGCGTAACAAGCCTAAAAATTCGAAAGCAAATGGATAATTTCACCTCTTCGTGATTTTTCAAAAGTTTGTTAAAATGTTTTTCTTTAACGCTAAGAAACAAAAAAATTACACTGGACCTAAAATGTCATACATCCACAACGTAACAGTAATTAATTTCTGTTTATATACTGTTTTTAATTTTCCCCATTCCATTAATTTTTACGGAAAATGCAACTGCTTTCACAGTTTTCGTAAATTTTAAAAGACATTTGTGTTTCGCCACAGTGATGTTAGAATAATAATATTTCTGGATTGGCACTGATTAAAGTCAAGGACAACTGGACCCATGACCAGAGATTCTCGACATTAAAGATCCACCAATTTGATTTCCCTTTTTTACTTCCTTTTACAAAAAAGGAAGTATTGTATTCGTGAAAAAATTTTCACTCAAAATTTGGTCTTAATTTCCATTTTACTCATCCCCAAATGAATGACGAGTTTTTTTCCAACTCGACCACACGTGGATAAGTGCCTAAGAACGTATAGACACGCGAAATATCCATTTTGACGATTCCCGAGTTATTTACAATGAGTTTTCTCGTGACATCTGTATGAGCGTATGTGCGTATGTTAATACGTATGTTGCATAACTCAAGAACGGTAAGTCCTAGAAAGTTGAAATTTGGTACGTAGATTCCTAGTGGGGTTTAGTTGTGCACCTCCCCTTTCGTTGCATTCAGGTGATTCTAAAGGGATCTTTTGCCCCTTTTTGGGGGGAAATCATTGTTAATTTCGATGTAAACTCAATTGGTGTTATTATTTGGCAGGCACTTGGCGATATATCGCCAGTCTTTTAGTCGCCAACTTGGCGACAAATTTGGCGATTTTTTTTTTTTTTTTTTCAATCAGTTTCAATTTGGCCTCTGTTGGTGATATTTAGAAAGTAAACTATTAAAACACATTAAAATTGCCAGTAATGAGGAAATGACAATAAATTGGAGTAAAAGGAAGTCATGTGATGCACACATTTCTAGTGCAATTTTTTGTCCTATAGAATTAGAAGAAGAAAAACAGAAGTAAAAATTTTAAAATCGCAAAGAAATAACGAAATTCTCCTTTTTTCGAACATTCAGGCTTGTTTTACAACTTTTTCGTTCAAAAGAATCAAAAAATACATTGAAAAAAGTGCAAAAAAAGGCTGAAATTCTTCCTTTTTTTCTGAATTTTCAGTCTTGTAGCGAGTTAGAAAGATAATATTTAATTTCCATACGTTTCTTCTTTTATTTTTCTTTTTTAAATCTTTACCAATCGCAACTTTTTCACACTATAGCTACTCAAAAATTAAAATTTATTTATATATTTTTTAGCGCCATCCAATTTCGTAGACTTTCATTGAAAAGGTTTTTCTAAATCATGCTGGACAGCAGTATACCTACCAGGGATTCTAGTACTATCTCCTTCCCCAAAACAGACGAGAGTTCTTTCTGCCCTTTTGCATTAGTTCTCTTTGATTTTATTTTTGGAACTTACCAAAACTTTACTATTTTAAAAATTTAAGCAGTCCACTCCAGGTGGTTTAAATTTTTAAAATAGTAATCTTTTTGAGAAGATTCATCTTTACATGCATTTTCTTACTTATTCCTCTTTTTTTTTGTTTTTGTTCTAAAATTCAAAAGGGGATAAATTCTATAAAGTCGAAGTATCATCTTCCATGATGACAGTGTCCCGGCAGGCACTTTTTAGTTTTTCTCTGCTTTTTTATTATTATAAATCAAACTAAACATTCGAAGCCAGTACAACAAATTCTAAAATATACATATATGTTTTTAAAATATTTATCAAGTGAAAACGTATGAGTAGGAGAAGCAAATTTTGAAATATGTACTATGATTATGCGTTTAAATTGAATATATACTTCTAATAGAAAATTAAAGTACAAATAAAGATAGATAAGATTTAAAATACCAGCGCTGTATATAAAGTTTAACTAAGTTCATTATTCTTAATTTGATTTAGTTATTTATTTTTAATTTGCTTTATTATTTTAAAGCTAATTTCCCGAATTTTTCCCCCTTTTTTTTCATTTAAGTCTCGTTAGGCTTTCATCTCTTATAACACTACCCATTTTGTTTACTTTACCTTTTTCTTTTTTATTGATAGTGCAATAATGTGCCACTTGATTGCATTTTACTTTAATCATATGCATTTGCTTTAAAATTGGTTTTACGCCCACATTATGAAAAGCCTTGACGGTGTATTACTTGAAATATTGTACAATATTTTTGTGTTTTGTAAAAAATGACTTTAATATATTTTGTGATCAATTTGAAGTTAAGTTATATTGTAAACGTGAATTAGATAATAAATAATAAGTAATTGGAGCTTCTGATCTTAAAAAAAATATGTAGAAAAGGAAATTTAAATTTTAAAGTATGATTTTAATCAAAGATCTATTTTTACTTTTATTTTTATTTTATTTTTATTTTTTATTTTTATTTTTATTTTTATTTTTTTTTTATTTTTTCACATTTCTCAAAAGAATTATAACTTTTGTACACCCTGCCCAGTAGTAGTTATTATTTTAATTTTTAAGCAAGTTTTATCAATGACATACAAATATATTAAAATTTCTTTCTGACTCGTAATCTTGAAACGCACATACCAACATATATTTTTTAAACTCTGCCTTAGTTGATTATCTAACTGGTAACTGATTATCAACAGGTGTTTAAAACTCAGCCTTGAAAATTTTATCACCATCTGTTACATATATGAATCGAAATAAGTCAAAGACGCTGCAAAAAATATGCTTTCATCAGCTTTCTTATTTCCCACTCAAAAAATTCAATGTTGATACTTCTTTCTCTGTAGAGCAAAAACTGAAATAGCTTTAAAAAAATACTTTGATAGTGTTTCGTTCCAATAGCCCCAAAGAAAGCATACCTATGAGCGTTGCAATGACTTCGTTTTTAAAAATAAAACTCACAGTGAAACAATAACTATCTAAGGCTTTCTACAAAACTTAGTTGAATAAACTTTCAAACGGGCTGGTATTATTAGGAAATGCAATCTAGTAGAAAAGTGAAGGAATCACCCGGCATTCTTCACACGACAGTCAACTCATGAGGCACACCAAGCACATGTGCCGCTTCTATTCCCATATGAGTTGAATCGGGATGACTTTTTAGTTGATTCAACTCATCGAGACATTGCGTTCGCTCTACACGCGGGACATCTAGTAGGGTCAACGCGACTCTGTTTTAACAGCGTTGTGTAGCAGCTGCTCCAATAAGTTTGGTTTATTAGAAAAAAAGTTGTCTCAACTGAATTACCTCTTGTAAAGACAACGAAAAACTCCCGCCAACTAGTTGACAGGCAACTTTTACGAAAGTAGATTCAACTAAGTTGTCTCGTGTGTCACAGGAATAAGTTTCTATAGATATTTTGTGTGTGACATTACGGGGACTTGACAAATATACACTATATGACCAAAAGTATTGGGACACTTTCAAAGATTCACATTTTTTAGGATTTCTCGGGAAATAAAAGACTAATTGCTTTGTAACTTTTGTCACATAAGAAGTATGATCTAGCTGTCATTTTCCAATAAAAGTCATATCACGGGGAGCTGTAACTAACTGAGGAAAATAAATGAATTTAGCTGAGAATAAGCTATAAATTTCGGAACATAGTTAGCTTTTTATGTACAATTATTATAAAGTTTCGAGAAAGTGTCACCGATATTCACGAAGATATTAGCATTTCTTTCAGAACTACGAATTTTAATTGATTGTTTTTGGATCATAAACTGTTAAAAATTCAGGAAACTTTTAAGGTAAATATTGCTGTAAAATATAGCGTTTACAGTGCAGAAAAAAATTACGGTAAATTTTAGTTGTAGTTTAAATGCAGGCGAATGTAACTGAATATTTTTAAGCAATTTCATATAAGTACTTGTATCGTTTTTAAACTATATTGCAAAAGGTTATCTGCAAACTTTACTTATACTCGATTATTATGCCACCCTACTCCGAGGTTGATCGGGAGGAGATAATAAGGTTGTTTTCGGGATTTGGGGATCTCCCAACAAAGCAGTCAGCTTAACTCGACGTTAAATTCCGGTTATCACAAATTTGCCACTTCAACTGAGCTTGCGCGCGGACTTGGCTGATTTCAAAAGTCTTGCTAAAATTAATTACAAACATTTTAATTTTTTTAATAAATATGAGATGGCAACAGATAAAAATTAGAAATCACAAAGTTTTCTCTGATTTCATTTATAGGCCTCGGTAAAGATCGAGTTTTGCGTCTTAATTATTAATGGACTCGGAGTATGATTATTCTATCGAACAAAGGCCCTTTTCCGGGCCAAATTTGTCTGTTCTACACGACATACAAAATGTATGTAAATTTGCAATTGAAAATATTGAACGTGTTTTAATCAGCACGAAATCTAAAAAACATATAGCCCAAAACGCTTAGTCCGCGCACATAACCGGGATTTAACGTCTAGTGTCAGCTTATAGGTAAATTCAGCACTGATTACAACTATCAGATGTTTCAGAAGTACTTGGATATTTAATTGTTAAAAATACATTATTGTTGAAAATTTAGTATATTTTCAAACTAAAACATTTACTATCTCAATTGAAAGGAGGAGAGGGGTATATTTTATTTTATTGGTTGGGGGAGGCAAAGGCAATTCTTGCCCCTGTCGGTGCTTTGCCTTCCTACGACCCTTCAGTTTTTCGCTGCTTCAAGGTATTGCCTCCTTTTTCTCAGCATTCGCAGTAGTGGAGGAAGTGTTGGAGAAATGAAGGTACGAACACTTCCAAGTCCCATAAGAATAAATCATAAGATGTCAGATCTGGAGCAAGGGTATGTTCTTTGACACAGCACGACTAATCTAGCCATAGGTAGACTATTTGGACAAGTAACTACTTCACCCCTAGTTTGATGCTGTGTGTGTGCGAGTGAGTGCATTTTTTGAGCAATCACGATTGCTTATTGTTCTCATTTCACTGTTTTGATGTTCCTATGATTTTATTTTCCCGCCAGCACCCTCTGCAGCACCACCGTCGACCGGCCTCACGATGCTGCTCCTCTAGTGAAAACCGTCTCCAGATTACGTCCATATCCAACATACACATGCATACATACACACACCTGCACACACACATACACACTCATGCCTGCAAACAGACACAAATACACACGCACACACACACTCATGCCTGCACGCAGACACAAACACCCACACATACATACACACACTTACATACACACACTCATGCCTGCATACAGACACAAACACACACGCATACATGCACATACCAATACACACACACTCATGCCTCGACACAAACACACACGCCTACATACACATAAACACTCGTGATTGCAAAAAACATGATTTGAATTCAAAATGCCATAATTCAATTTTTTTTTTTTTTTTTTTTTTAAATTCGTGCTCAAATCTGAGCCTCAGAGTCAGACCAACGCAAATTCAAAAATTGCGATTTTCCATTTATTAGTCCATTGTATGTATAATTCTATTCCGCATTGAACCACATGAACGAAATCCTATTAAAATTCTTTGTAATAATTTACCAGCGTTAAAAGAGAGCGAGTTGTAATCATCAAGCGAACATTTTTCCGCTATCCTGTATAGTGGCAATTATGTGATCGTTAGTTCAGCTCTGAGGTACAGAAATGTGTTCAAACAGCAACAAAAGATGATGTTTTGTTGTATCCCAAAATAAAATACGTCAATTTGATTAACATTGTCCTTAGCGGTTATTTCGTAACTAGGAGAGTTATAGCTGTTTGCCGTATAAAACAACATTAAGCACTGCACGAGTTTCTCTAGAAGCTTTTCTAAGAAATATTATTGGTTTTTCTATTGTTAGCTAATTCTAGTCATAGAAGAATATCACATATGAGAATTACCCTCCCAGCATCTACATGTCCAAAACTTTAGGGTAAATTCACGACAGAGAAAAATATGACGCAATGAGTTACATTCGGAACGAAAAAGAGAATGACAAACAGTAAATATGTGTTTTATTCTGAAAAACAATGAACAAACAATTATTTTGCGAATTTCTAGGTTTCTTTATTATTTTTTTTCCGGCTGTCAACAAAAATGCTGTGTATCAGTTGCTAGGTAAAGTGCCTTAACACCAATACAGGATCAGACCACAGTGGGCTTGTCGGTGGGCTTAATCCACAGAAAACATCTCGCTGAAAATAACTTGTATTCATTGATGATACCGTCGGGGAGAAGTATCACTTGGCATACTTTATATGTAGCCTGTAAAAAAATCAACATTTCAAATAGGTACATAGAATTCTTTAGTCACTTAATTGGCCTTTGAACACGTAATTATACAAACTAGCAAAAAAGTAGCATATTGTGACTAGTACATAGTTTAAGAATAAACTATACTTAAAAGGAGTACATTCGACAATTCAAGACAGCTTTGTGTTGAAAACACTGAATTATTTTAAAACCTTATAAAAACTTCGAGATAAAAAAATATTCAAGTTATAAAACTTCAAGTTATCGGGAGTCAACTGTATATTGTGAGTATTCTAAAACTCACAACTTCTATATAAAATTATCAGAGGAACTCCGTTCAAGGGACGTTCAATTACTCGAATATAAGAGATTTTAGTGTAAAACATTTAAAAACAAATACTTTTTTTTTTTTGAACTTCCTATATGAATTTCAATTTTCATTGTAGAAAATAAAAAAATATTTATTTTGAAAAAAAAATCTTAAAAATAAGTTCTTATTGAAAGTATTACACTTTTGTCGTGGTAGAATCTATTTATTTTCAGTTTTTTTTTCTCCTTGCTGCAGCGTGAGTTAATCAAATGTAACATCCGGAAAAATGTTCGTCTGGAGCTACATGAGCCTTTATTTTGGTACATCAACATCGATTCTCCATTATTACACAATACAGTAGCTAAAAGTATCCGGGTACTTTTGAAAATTTAAAAACAAAATCGAAATTCTAGAGAAATTCCAGAGAAAATGTTCTGTGACCCTTTAAAGTCGAAATTTTAGTCACAAATTGCAGAAACAAAAAAAAAATTTTTTGATCATCCTGCTTTTTAAAAGCTGTTAATAATTTTTTAATTTCTGAAATTGTTTTTTTTTTTTTTATGGATTATTCAAGTGGCTTATGGAAGTTGTTTTATGGATTTTCGTAAAATATTCCTTATAATATACAATGTAATAAGCATTTCTTTAAAAAATACCATTTTCATTCGCATGTTTTAGAATCATAGAGGTATAAATACGTCACAGAGGCACAATATTTAATTCAAGAAGTGGAACTTCGCTACTTGAAAATAAATAGAAGCAATCATAATTTGACTTCAATTTTACATAGACATACATATTGTAAATAAAATTGATTACATGAGGAAAAACATCTTTTAAAGAAGAAAAAAAACTCTAATATTAAACGAATTAGTTCATTTTGTAGGAACTAATTTTGATCTTGAAGCTAGGGGTCTGGACCTGGACACCACCCCCTTTCTTAAGCTACTGATGAAATGAAAGAAAGATGTTTTTTCAATCCTACTATGCACTTACACCAACCAATGATCTCAAAAACCTTACAAATATTTAATAATTGACTTTTATAATGTTTATAAAAAACACTGTATCACTAAAGCAAAATTAAAGAAATATGAAAATTATTTGAAATGGAACTACTATTAATTATTAAATATTAATAAATAAGCTATCGGAAATATAAAACACAACTAAGAATGATAACTTACAGTGTGCAGACGACATTCATACCGAAAACTTTTTGCTTAGCGGGAAAAGTTTACATGAAACGGAAAAGTTTCCGTTTTCAGACTTTTGACAACATTCTAATATTTATTGTAAGCAGTAAGCAGTTCAATATCATCCTCTTTTATGAGATTTGCAGTAGCTTTCATGTTTAGTGAATATTGGAACAATAATCACATTGAAATCTAAAATGTTCGTCGACGAGACATTCTTGGCTGCTAGAAAACACAAACGTGCTACTAAATTTGCAGTTATCGCTTATTCTTTTCTAGTCACGCTCTTTTCATTGCAAATATTGGCTTCAAAATGATATGACTGAGGTGAGCTCGTATTTATATTCGTAATTTTATTTCTCACTAGCCGCCTGCGGCGACCAGCTGGTTCACCTTAATCTTACGCCATTCGCCTTTCTGTGCAAGCAGCCACCTACAGCGGCTGTTTGGCTAACTTGTCATTTACCTTTTTACTTCAAGTTTGCCACCTTCGGTGGCTGTTTAAATAAATTAAGCAGCAGTATTAATCTCTATCTTTTTTTTTTTTTTGTGCCATTCATATTTTTACGCCAAGATTGCCGCCTTCGGCGGCTATCTACCTTTACGATCTATCTCTAAATTTTCTTATCCATCTCTACTTATTTTAACCTCCCGGCCATTTCCTAATAAAAACAAACATCACTCAGAAAACCTATTTTTTTTTTTATTTAAGTAGAACCCAAAAAAAAAATCCCCGTAGTGTGCAAAAAGTAGCGTTTGACAAAGATGAAAAAATCTCGCTGTTTTTATTGAATTAAATGCGCCAGCTATGAAATGTAACGTAATATAGATACAGCAAAAGGTCCAGCTTGGGGGGGGAGATGGAAAAAGAAACAAATGCAATCCCTAAATAAAGCAAAAAAGGAAAGAAAAAAAAAAGCAAGCGCTGCTGGAAAAACACGTGGTCATCACGTCATAAAATGTAGAAGTAAGCTATATAGTAAAAAAAAAAAAAAAAAAAGATTAACATTGCGTGCGATTAAGATTCCATCGTATATATCGAATCGAAATCCAAGTAGTGGCGTCACAAGCATAAGAGAATGAAGAAGGCTTTTTTTCGACCGATGCGTGAGGAGACATGATGTGTTCAGCATTAAAAAAATTGCAAAAAAAAAAACTATTACGTATTTTTAAGAAGTTTTTTCTTTTGAAGAGGGCGAAATGTTTTTACTATTACCAACTTAAATTTTAGAAATGAGGCTTTGATACTTCTCGCAGGATGATATTAGAAAAAAATAAAACACAGGAAAAACTGCAAATTAAAGGTTTTTTCAAAAATTCGTAAAAAATACAAAAATTGCTCTGTCTTCAAATTTTTTTCATTAATCATATTTAAAATTAAATTTCCTACCCTACAGTACAAAAAATATTTGTGTGGTGCGATTGGTTTGGGTTCTGTGAGGTAAAAAGTCCTAAAAAGTGCTAAAAATCACATAAAACATTAAATAACTTTTTTTCTAATCAAAATATCAAAAATCGAAGCCCGAGGTGTACATCTTCAGCAAAAACTGCACCTGTATACCAAATTTCATCTTTCTAGGCGTTACCGTTTTCCCGGGATGCGCGCCACACACACACACACAAACATCTTATTTTATTATATGTATAGAAGACTAGCCGCCTGCGGCGACCAGCTGGTTCACCTTAATCTTACGCCATTCGCCTTT
Organism: Uloborus diversus; assembly: GCF_026930045.1. NCBI lineage: Eukaryota > Metazoa > Arthropoda > Arachnida > Araneae > Uloboridae > Uloborus > Uloborus diversus. The sequence goes on along the minus strand of NC_072734.1, from coordinate 25,142,699 downwards.
CTGTGCAAGCAGTCACCTACAGCGGCTGTTTGGCTAACTTGTCATTTACCTTTTTACTTCAAGTTTGCCACCTTCGGTGGCTGTTTAAATAAATTAAGCAGCAGTATTAATCTCTATCTTTTTTTTTTTTTTTTTTTTTGTGCCATTCACATTTTTACGCCAAGATTGCCGCCTTCGGCGGCTATTTACCTTTACGATCTATCTCTAAATTTTCTTATCCATCTCTACTTATTTTAACCTCCCGGCCATCTATACATATAATAAAATAAGATGTTTGTGTGTGTGTGTGTGGCGCGCATCCCGGGAAAACGGTAACGCCTAGAAAGATGAAATTTGGTATACAGGTGCAGTTTTTGCTGAAGATGTACACCTCCGGCTTCGATTTTTGATATTTTGATTAGAAAAAAAGTTATTTAATGTTTTATGTGATTTTTAGCACTTTTTAGGACTTTTTACCTCACAGAACCCAAACCAATCGCACCACACAAATATTTTTTGTACTGTAGGGTAGGAAATTTAATTTTAAATATGATTAATGAAAAAATTTTGAAGACAGAGCAATTTTCGTATTTTTTACGAATTTTTGAAAAAACCTTTAATTTGCAGTTTTTACAGGGTTTTATTTTTTTCTAATATCATCCTGCGAGAAGTATCAAAGCCTCATTTCTAAAATTTAAGTTGGTAATAGTAAAAACATTTCGCCCTCTTCAAAAGAAAAAAGTTCTTAAAAATACGTAATAGTTTTTTTTTTTTTTTTTTTTTTGCAATTTTTTTAATGCTGAACACATCATGTCTCCTCACGCATCGGTCGAAAAAAAGCCTTCTTCATTCTCTTATGCTTGTAACGCCACTACTTGGATTTCGATTCGATATATACGATGGAATCTTAATCGCACGCAATGTTAATCTTTTTTTTTTTTTTTTTACTATATAGCTTACTTCTACATTTTATGACGTGATGACCACGTGTTTTTCCAGCAGCGCTTGCTTTTTTTTTTCTTTCCTTTTTTGCTTTATTTGGGGATTGCATTTGTTTCTTTTTCCATCTCCCCCCCCCCCCCCAAGCTGGACCTTTTGCTGTATCTATATTACGTTACATTTCATAGTTGTGCGCATTTAATTCAATAAAAACAGCGAGATTTTTTCATCTTTGTCAAACGCTACTTTTTGCACACTACGGGGATTTTTTTTTGGGTTCTACTTAAATAAAAAAAAAATCGGTTTTCTGAGTGATGTTTGTTTTTATTAGGAAATGGCCGGGAGGTTAAAATAAGTAGAGATGGATAAGAAAATTTAGAGATAGATCGTAAAGGTAGATAGCCGCCGAAGGCGGCAATCTTGGCATAAAAATGTGAATGGCACAAAAAAAAAAAAGATAGAGATTAATACTGCTGCTTAATTTATTTAAACAGCCACCGAAGGTGGCAAACTTGAAGTAAAAAGGTAAATGACAAGTTAGCCAAACAGCCGCTGTAGGTGGCTGCTTGCACAGAAAGGCGAATGGCGTAAGATTAAGGTGAACCAGCTGGTCGCCGCAGGCGGCTAGTTTCCTAATAAAAACAAACATCACTCAGAAAACCGATTTTTTTTTTATTTAAGTAGAACCCAAAAAAAAAATCCCCGTAGTGTGCAAAAAGTAGCGTTTGACAAAGATGAAAAAAATCTCGCTGTTTTTATTGAATTAAATGCGCACAACTATGAAATGTAACGTAATATAGATACAGCAAAAGGTCCAGCTTGGGGGGGGGGAGATGGAAAAAGAAACAAATGCAATCCCTAAATAAAGCAAAAAAGGAAAGAAAAAAAAAAGCAAGCGCTGCTGGAAAAACACGTGGTCATCACGTCATAAAATGTAGAAGTAAGCTATATAGTAAAAAAAAAAAAAAAGATTAACATTGCGTGCGATTAAGATTCCATCGTATATATCGAATCGAAATCCAAGTAGTGGCGTCACAAGCATAAGAGAATGAAGAAGGCTTTTTTTCGACCGATGCGTGAGGAGACATGATGTGTTCAGCATTAAAAAAATTGCAAAAAAAAAAAAAACTATTACGTATTTTTAAGAAGTTTTTTCTTTTGAAGAGGGCGAAATGTTTTTACTATTACCAACTTAAATTTTAGAAATGAGGCTTTGATACTTCTCGCAGGATGATATTAGAAAAAAAATAAAACCCAGGAAAAACTGCAAATTAAAGGTTTTTTCAAAAATTCGTAAAAAATACAAAAATTGCTCTGTCTTCAAATTTTTTTCATTAATCATATTTAAAATTAAATTTCCTACCCTAAAGTACAAAAAATATTTGTGTGGTGCGATTGGTTTGGGTTCTGTGAGGTAAAAAGTCCTAAAAAGTGCTAAAAATCACATAAAACATTAAATAACTTTTTTTCTAATCAAAATATCAAAAATCGAAGCCCGAGGTGTACATCTTCAGCAAAAACTGCACCTGTATACCAAATTTCATCTTTCTAGGCGTTACCGTTTTCCCGGGATGCGCGCCACACACACACACACACAAACATCTTATTTTATTATATGTATAGATTGCATCTGCTGATGTATAACTAGCGTAAGATTTAACCAATTATATTCCTTTTAACTTTACAATGGTTTGCCTTTTGATTGGAACTGAATGGTGAAATTTACTTTTGTTTTTTTGCAAAATAAGCCTCGAATTATCCGGCATGCCGAAAAATTCGAATTTCCCGGCATGCTGGTCAACCTCGCTTTTTTCCAGCATGCCGAATAATGCGGAGTAATATGGTAATAATTTTTAAAACTTTCGGTATTTTAATTTCATGTACTTCAGTGTACTGTTTTTCTTCTATGCTGTCAAGCTTTCTCAAAGTTTGGTTAAGATTTTTGAAGATTCTGTGGACAATTTTACTGGAACATCTTTCTTTTCATCGAGTGATACTCAAACAGAATGCAATGCGCAACGTCTGGTCTTAAAAAATACAGGTTAAGACAAACTTGTAGATTTAAATATAATATTGCTTGGTAAAATGCTTGATTGGAATAATTGTTACTCTTTTGCTTTACTTACTGGTGCCGATTGAAATTCGCAGTCATCAATATCAGCCGGATCAGTCTCAGATGTTTCACAAGTCGTATCGCCAATTATTATTTCCAGATCGTACCTGTTCCTTTCCTGAAACAAAAAAAATTAAATAAGTAATTAAAATTAATATTAAAAAAATAATCAAGCTTAGCATAGAAATTTATTTTTTCGCTGCAGTTCCTCAAGCAATAAATAATATTGTTGCCTCAGATCAACAGTAAGACATCTAATGCCAAGAATAACACTAAGATATCCTACTGTTGCTCTGAGGTGACGATATATGAGTCGAACTACACATATCAGTTGAATTTCTTCATTCATTATCATCACTGTCTCGACAGTGAAGGGTCCGGGTCCGGGTTTTTAAATAAGTTTCTTCCAGTTGGATCTATTTTTCACCTGACTTCTGCGATTTGAGGGCTTGATAGTTTTAAAGTCTTCTTCCAAGCAATCCAATCAGCTAGTTTTTGGTTTTTCTCTCGGACATTTGCCAACTGGTCTTGCATTTATGATCTAAAGTGGGATCGACTCAGGACACATGCGATAACATGTCCTGCATTTTTTGCATCTTAATGTATTTTATTGCATACATATCTCGATAGGATCCGTACAGTACAAATTTATACCTTTTTCTCCACACTCCGATTATTTCCACGCCCCCAGACATACCACGTAGAATTTTTCTTTCGAAAACTGACAAAAGAGACCTGTGCCTTTGGATCATTGCTCATGACTCTGAACCATAAGTCAGAATTGGCGTAATGATGATTTTATAAAGTAAAGTTTTTGTTTTTATCTTAATAAGTTTAGATTTGAAGACATTTTTCATACCATAATAGGGTGGGATTGCTGTGATTAATCTTCTATACTTATTTCTAATCCTAAATCATTCTGAGTATTTACTTCTGTCTCAAGGTATTTTTTCCTTCACCCAAAAGGAATTTGCCAGCTAAAGTTTCCATAACCTTATTTATTTTCAATAAGGAATAATCGAAAATAATATCGAATAGAGAATAAAGCACAAATTTTCAAAAAAAAAAAAAAATCTAGAAAAGTAGAGAAGTTTAAATGCGTAAAAGTTATTATTTTTAATCCCATACGACTACGATGGCATGCATAGAAATACAAATTCAAATACAAAAGTGACGACCAGCAGCAGGCTCTGGGCCCAGCTAGACTGGTCCTAGTCAATTTACAATCCCCAGTGAAGATCAATGGCCCTCTTAACACTATCTGCTCCCTTGCTCATTACCACCTCTTCCGGTAAGCTGTTCCAAGGTTCCACTACCCTGCTATAATAATAATTTTTCCTAATATCCATGTCAGCCTGGGATTTAAATAGCTTAAAACAATGACCCCTTGTCCTGTTTTCAGTGCTAAACTTCAGCCCCAATAAATTTAAACAACTGAATAAATAAATGAGTTATGGTTGAAACATGATCTGTAAGTATGTGAGAAAGAAAATAACAATTAAATAAATATTATTAAAAAAAGAGAACCAACATGAGAAGCCACCCTTGGCTACTTCAAATTTATCTTAGGCAGGGTCAACTAGAGGGCATGTCAACCTAGTCGGAAACTAGAGACCCGGTCCTTGAGAGAGCCCGGCTCGGAGCCCGACTCGGAGTTGGATCAGTGTAAATTTTACGATATTTATCAGAGTTAGGGGGGGGGGGGTCAACGACCAAACTAACAAGGGGTCCACCTTACCTCTCGGTGTCCCTGATATTAGACTGGTTCTACGACGTTTTTCCCCTGTTTCATACGGGTTCTTCCTTTTCTGCATCAAAATCAGAAATTTAAAATTTAAACACACTTTTTGGCGTTAGTGATTTTGAATGCATTATTCCAATAGATATCTCCACATGCTAACCATGACAAGCAAAACAGAAGCATTTCAATCAAATTTGAGATTAATGTCAGATGAAGAATAAAAACAAGATTAGCAAAGTACTCAGAGGCTAAATTTTGGGACAGGACACAGAACTTCCCATCGAAATTTCTTAGATCCCCTCACTAAAGTTTTTTGGGGGATTGTATGCGTAAAGCTTGGTGGCGAAGTTTTCCTCCAAAAGCTGAATTTAAAGTTTTGAATTGCAGTCTTTGTGAATAATCTGCAGTCAAAAGAAAAACGTTCAAAAAACGTTCAAAACGCCAAATTTGTCGCCAAGTTGGCGACAAAACTTGGCAACCAAAAGACTGGCGATATATCGACAAGTGTCCGCCAAATTATAACACCACTTGAGTTTACATCGAAATTAACAATGATTTCCGCCCAAAAAGGGGCAAAAGACCCCTTTAGAAACACCCGAATGAAACCAAAAGGGGAGGTGCACAACTAGACCCCACTAGGCGTCTACGTACCAAAATTCAACTTTCTAGGACATACTGTTCTTGAGTTATGCGACAGACATACACACATACACACATACGCACATACATAGGTAGATACAGACGTCACGAGGAAACTCGTTGTAATTAACTCGGGAAACTCAAAATTGATATTTCGGTCGTCTATACATTCTTAGGTACATATGTACGTGTGGTCGAGTCGAAAAAAAAAACTCAACATTCATGTGGGGGTGAGCAAAATGGGAATTAAGGCCGATTTTTGAGTGAAATTTTTTTCGCGAATACAATACTTCCTTTTTTGTAAAAGGAAGTAATAATGAAAAATTATATTACCTCATCGTGCTGAGCATACACCAACTTATAGAGTTTGAATAAATAATCGTTCCTATAATATTTTACAAGCTCTTGAGTTGCAAATTTGGCAACCTTCAGGACCTTATCATCGCTCAGGTCCACCTGCTTCCTTGGAGCGGCCACAGTGGCGCAGACTAGACAAGCTACTACGAACAAAACCTTCATGGCTTCAGTTATTTGACAAGTGGGAAGGTTCAACACTTCCCGAAAGGAATTTATGCAAAAATATAAGTCTGTTATCTAACCTCATTTGCTTCTTCCTGTGGGAAAAAATAGCATTTTATCTCTCAGGTGCAATTTAAATACTTTGATCGGAAACTTCCGGGAATTTTAGCAGTAATCTCCTGCAATATTGGAGATTATTGGTAATGACTGATAAGTCTGGCATGTGGCTGAAATCTGGCAGAGTTTTTTTTAGCCAAACTATTATTTAAAGAAAGCAAAGTACGTTATTAGCTTTGTTCGAAAATCGAAAAAAAGAATATTTTATTTTTTTTTAAGAAGTTGTATCAATAGCACGTTTTTGTAATACATATTACAATATATACAATTTTAGTTGAAAATTGAATGTAAAATGTTTCATTTAACTCTTTCGAAACTTTTACAGCACTCAAATGTGTATTTTTCATAAATTTTTTAACTTTAAATCTCCGATCACGTTTTGTCAACTTTGCTGGTTGACCTTTTCTTACCTTGTTTTCGGTCCGATTCCTTTCTTTAAAACATTTTATCAAGCGCTTTACTATACAAACAAATAAATTAACTAATTTAGAGACATTTCAACCAATTTACCTCTACTGTGGGAAAAAAATTCGAATTTTGAATGGTGTTTGTGATTTTTTACGAATACCAGCCATTTTACAGTAATAAGCACAATATTAAGGAATAAATAAACAAAAAATTAAAGCCAAATGACTTATAAGGGTCAACACAATGCAAAGATATTAATAAAACGGCATATGATAATTTTAATCATGAATTTATTCGAAAATATTTGAGTGTACGATGACTTTTGTGGCGCGTTATTTCTCTGTCTCTTCGTTTTCTGACCCATTTCAAAAAGAAGATCCGTCAATATTTTGAAAAAACCAATGGGTTGCATTTAGAATGACATAGGAATCATGTGAAAAAATATTGGACTTCATATTCGAATTCAGTTTCGAGTTATTTTGGTTTTACTAAAAAAAATTTCAAAGTGTACGAACACTTTTGGGAGCCACTGTATATATATATATATATATATATTCAGTTGAACAGGAACGAAAAAAATTACGGTTAAAAGAACTGCAAACAAGAAGTTCCGTCCAGAACGAAACGAGCCTACTTTCCCGTATACCCATACTACTTTCTAGTAACTGATCAATATTCTCAAAAATAGCTAAAATCGCAAATTGTTTCAAATATATTTTTTTAATATCTTAAGCTGATTTCTAGGAATAAAATATTCCTCACTCATCTTTAAAAAAAAAAAAAAAATTTGAATTTTGACATCTTGAATTCAAATTAGGTTTTACGCAATCACGAGTGTGTGTATGTTGCGTGTGTGTTTGTGTGTGGGGTATGTATGTTTGTGTGTAGGGGTAAGTGTATGTGTGTGTAGGCATGTGTGTTTGTGTCTGTGTGCTGGCATAAGTATGTGGGTAGTTGTGTGTATGAATGTGTGTGCGTGGGGACGGGATATGTGTATGTGTGTGTAGGCATAAGTGTTTGTGTCTGTGTGCAGGCATGAACGTGTGGGTAGTTGTGTGTATGTTTTTGTGTGTTTGTATGTATGCGTGTGTGTATGTGTTTGTGTGTGTATGTATGTGTGTGTATGTATGTGTGTGTATGTATGTGTGTGTATGTGTGCGTGTGTAGATGTGTATGTATGCGCGTGTGTGTAGGACATGTATGCGTTTGTGTGTGTGTATGTTTTTGTGTGTTTGTATGTATGCATGTGTGTATGTGTTTGTGTGTGTATGTATGTGTGCGTGTGTAGTTGTGTATATATGCGCGTGTGTGTGGGATATGGATGCAACCTGGAGACGGCTTTCGCCATAGGAGCAGCATCGTGAGGAGCCGTCGACGGTGATGGTGCGGAGGGTGGCGGTGGTAAAATAAAATGATAGGACGCCAAAAACAGTCAAATGAAAGCAATAAGCAATCGTGATTGCTCAAAAAAAAAAAAAAAAACGAACAAATAAAATAGGAGCACCTTTTAAACAAAGCAGCTAATACACTTTTTTCTATTAAAAAAAATTCTTTAACAGCTTTCAAAACGAAAAAATAATAATTCAAATTAATAAGCTTATTAAAATAAATATACATCATATCAACAAAAAAAAATCGTTTCTTTTTCCCCTGTTGCCAAAAATATTTTTTTAAATGAATTAATACACTTATCAAAATAAATATAAAAAAAAATCAATTTGAATTCTTAAATTTTGAATTTAAATTATATTTTTCGCAATCACGAGTTGCGACAGGACCCTACTCATTGGTTACTACTCTTACTCACTTGTTTCTAGACACGGCTCCTGTCCCTCCAAGTCTACCCTCCTGTTGAACGGAGACGTGTGTAGTAGTTGTGTATGTGTAGGCTTTTGTGTGTGCGTAGACCTGTCTGTATGCATGTTGGCGTGTGTGTATGTGTGTGAGTGCGTATGTGTATGGGCGTGCGTGTGTCTAGGACATGGACGCCACCGACCAGGAGCGGCTACCGGAGGACGGAGCCGCGCCAGCAGGTGACGGTGGTGGTTCAAAAAGGCATGGGACATCAAAGACGGTCAAATGAGAACAATAATCAATCGTGATTGCTCAACAATAAAATGTCAACTTAAAAAAATAATTTTCTTTGCCAAAAAAAAAAAATCGTCTGCGCATATCTTTATGTAGAAACATAAATGACTTCGAGTTTATTCGCCGAAAACTGAATACCTAAATTAAAACTTTAGCGTGAAAATAAAAACAAGTCATATCAACAATAAATATTTCACAGTTAAAACCATAGTTGTGGAGTCGGAGTCAATCTCATTTTGGGATAAAATTGTCGGAGTCCAATATCCAAGAATCGGAGTTAGTCATTTGTCCTCCGTGTCTAAATTTTTGCCAAAGCTACAAATCAGAGTCAAAGTCGAAGAGTCGGAGTCCGATTAATTGTCGGGCACAGGAGTCGGAGTCAGGTGCCCCTAAATTCTCGGAGTCGGAGTCTGGAGTTTGGCGTCAAGAGCTATTTCCAACAAAATTTGTTTGAAGTAAATCCGTCTTCAAGTACGGAATCTCTATTGACTTTCAGTTTCCCCGTAGACGCTAATGTTAAGGGATTTGAACTGTGCAAAATTGAACGGAAAATTGTTCAAATCAAAAATATATTTTATTTACAGGTTTTTCATCAAAAGCTTTTTCCTACAAAGTTTGTTTGAAGCAAATTCGCCTCACAGTTCGGAATTGCCTTGAATTTCCCCGTAGGCGCTAATGTTAAGTTTTTTTGAACTGTTCAAAATTGAACAAAAAATAGTTCAAATCCAAAAGTGTCTTCGTCGAGATCTTTCAAACAAAAAAAAGTTTGTTTGAATTGGACTATTCATTCAAAAGTTATTAGGGGGGACAGACAGACAGGCCGACAGACATTTTCCCCCATCTCAATACCCTACATTCCAATTTTTGATTTTTCGATATTTATTTCATTATTTTATTTATTTTTGACTTTTTTTTTTGTTTTTCGCGATATTTTTAAGATGCATTAAGCCTTCTTTCATGCTTTTTTCTTCCTTTTCTGACTTTTACTAGGAAAGTGGGCAGAAAAACAGGAATGAACAATCCAAATGCAATATAATTTAGGTATGTAGTACGTAATACTGAAAATAACAATTAAGAACATTTAATGGGAAAAATCAACAATGTAAATCAAAATTAATACATATTTTGATCATAGTAGAGAATAAAAGTTTTTGAATTCCTCTAATTTTGCAAACTATGCGACCATTTCGCTTTAAAATTTATAAACGTTTTCAAAATGGGATGAACGCACTTTTATTGTTTTTGAGGTTTCTAAAATTCAATTTCCTTCCTACCAGCAGAGTTAAACCGCTCAGACTTGTGTGCAAGCAATTGAGATAAATAAATGGATTAGTTCAGTAAAGTTAACTCTGTAAATCGTACCGTTTGCACCACACCCTCTGCCATTGTCAACTTACAATTCCCTTTTACTTAATACATTTTCATTAAATGAAAGCCATCGGCTCTGAGGTTACATAAAGGGAAGAATTTTAATTAAATTTCACACTCATCCGGACGCTATTTTTTGATTCGGTGGTATTGTACTTTATTCTTTGTTTCCTCTTCTCTATCGCTCTCTCGCTTCTTTAAATAATAATTTATCATTGCTTAATGTTTAATGCCTTGTTCTTCTCAACTCGATGCATTTTTGAATAAACTTTGATTTTTTTCCGTCAATATTTTTTTAATATTTTTTTTTTCGTCGCAGACTGTTTTGTTATTACACTAAAATTGAAAATTACTATCACAAAATTAACTGAAAAAGATATTATATACAGAGACGGCACAGAATGAAGGAAAAATTTTACTCTTTGACAATACTGTGCAGTCTAAAATTTTTGCAGTCTAACTATTATACTACTGCAATTTCTGAAAGCTACCACTTTTCTGCGAGACCAATTCGTGGCCGTTTGTAGCCGTATAACTTTGTACATTATTTTTTAGACAATATAGAACTCAGCGAAATGCAAATTACAATCTTACGTTTTCAAAAAAAAAAATCCTCTAACTCTACATTTTACTCCTCAAAAGCAAAAACATTCACTGAGAGCTGCAGTTAAAAGTAAGGCAAGATGAATCACATCCATCACTGAAAGTTTGAATTTTTCTAAAGCCGCACTTTCCATCTCATTTACTTGAAAAATGATCCACTTTTTGGAAACCATTTTCCCCTGAAAGTTAAAGTGCAGTAAGTTCGCAAACTATTTTATATGCCAAATGCTTTAATAGACCATAAGAAAAATTATGCACTGAAAAGTGTTCACACATGATATTTTTTATGCGTACGAGTTTCTTCCGAATAATCCTTTTAGTCCGTTATATTTTTTTCATTTTCAGACAAAATGCTTATGTTTACTGTTTATTTGCGTCAAGCTTATGATAAACAACGAGGAATATATAATGTAAGAAAATATCTTGATTTCATTTAGACATATCTCAGTTCCCCCATCGCTTTTTTTAATAATTTTAACACATTTTATTGTAAATTTAATGGGTGTAGAACTTTATGGTAAAACTAGCCGCCAGGGCGGCTTGATTAGTCGCTTTAAGTGGTTGCTTCGACCTCGCCGCTTACTGCAGCTCATGCAGCCGGCCTGCTGCCACTAAAATGAATTATTAATCTGGAAGAGTGATAGTGGAGAAATTATTTCAATGAATCAGTGTGCCTTTGAAAAACGAAAAATTATATCAATGCTTAAATACTCCTCCGCCCTTTTTTTTCATACTATATCATCACATGATTTCAATAATTCATTCTAACACATAAATATTAAAATTATCAGGAGGTTATATTTTGTTTAACTGGTAAATAAGTATGTTTGGACCAAAGTATAATGCCGCCTATTAGCTATTCACATATTGTGTCAAATTTCTTCTCATTATTTTTAACCCCCCACCTCCCATGTGTCACAATACATGCTATATTACAGAAACATATACGTCATAGATCCTTCCTCTTTTGAATAAAAACAAAAATTCTTCCAACCTCTGCAGAGAGGGAGGGGGTGAGAAACAAAAGTATTGTTGTTTACATTCATAATAAGGAGAATTGCCGTCCCTGCACTTTTGCGCACGAGTTCATAAGAGGTAGTGAGAAGCAAAGAGATGCAAGTAGCAAAACTAAAAATTTGGAGATAACCAAAACAAATGGTAGGTGAACCTCTCCTTTGTCTTGGGCAAGAGATGGTACTAGTAGCCCTGGTAGGTGCTGCTGTATAGCATTATTTGGAAAAAAATTTCAATGAAAGCCTTCTTAGGAGCTGATCTTTAAACGCGTTTAACTCGAAACTTAAAATAGTCCACTTGCATCCCTTTGCTTCTCACTGCCTCATATATCAATTTTATTAAAATAGAAGTGTCAAGATATCAAAGATGAACCGAACTTTACTTTTGCTTTAACTGCATCACCTTGCCACTATTTTTTTTATTTTCTCTTTTAAAACATCGTTATACTTTTGCGAAAACGACCCGCGTTTTTTTTTTTTTTTTTTTTTTTTTGTAAGTGTAAGTATCCCCAAGAAGACCTCCTTTGAACTCTAAACTTTTAACTAGGACTCAGCATCATTATTTTTCAACACAAACTAAAATTAGTTAAAATACAAAACCCACGAAAATGGTGTTTTATCTTTTTGAAACAAACGCAAACTACGGAAAAAGGAAATTTTTTATCTGTCAATTTTTAATATCTTATCATTTACCAAAATATGTTTTAATACACATTTCAATGACATTTTCCCACCCTCTTACGACTATATGTCACGAGGCCATAAACCTTCTCACCCTTTTAAGTGTGACATTCCTCTTGGTAATAGAGAGAAAGACATAGCTGCTGTTAGAAAATCGATGTAAAATACGGAAAATGCTTGTTTAGTTCTAGACCAGCATTTTGTTGTCTCTATCTTTTGAATAATTGAACAAAAATTGTTCCTATATAAGTAGGGGAAGGAGGGGCAATGTAAAATAGCGGGGCAAAGTAAAATGGTGAAATATTTACTCTGCATTTAGCGCCACCTATCTGGTAATATTTTAACTATATAGTAGCACATGTAATCCATTACAGTCAGGAAAAAATACCTCTAAAGGTTAAAGCATATGATAATACAGGCAATTTTCAAAAATTGATAGTACTCACATTGTTATATTTTTTTGCAAGTAAAAAATGATATTTTATTATAAAATGATAAAGTTCTTGTTATTAACATTTTAAATACTAATTAAGACCTTCTAATACTCCGTGAAATATTTATTTAGTTAATATTAAGCTTATTTGCATTTTAAATATTTTGTACAATCAGTCAAGTACATGCGTGGCAAAGTAGGTGGGGCAAAGTGAAATAGTTTATTTTGTTTACTCGCTCAATCATATGCTAAATCATTTACGTATTCATTAATTAATTCATTAATTTACATTCCTCCACTTAGTAATTCACTTGTTTGTTCATTCATACTTATTTTATTATTCGTATACATTTTACTTGTTCATTTACTTTTCTTCATCTATTAGTTAATTTAATAATTTAATTACCAGTTTATTGTTTCAGCATCTTTTCATTTATTCATTAAACCTTTTATTTACTGATTCATTTGATCAAAAATATTTCTATAACTGAATAGAAAATATTTCATTAGAAAAATATTTTATTTTTCACTCTGCTCCGTGGGAAAAAAAGCTGAAAAATGTCCACTTTTTTCTTTGAAGGCGCAAACTTACTGCCAAAATTAAAAAATACTGCTTCAATAGTAGTTTTATTTTTAAATAGAAAGTTCTTCCTTTATGTATTGTAATTTTTAAAATAGATTTCCAATTTGTTCATTTTAAAAAAGCTCAGTCATCTTAATTTGCACTTTGCCCCACATTCCCCTCTAAAAGATTTTAAGTAAAAAAACTTCACATCTATATTAAACAAGTGACTATCACAGAAGTGATAGTGGGCTCGAGTAAAATTTTCTAAAGACTTTAAAACTTTCGGAAACTATAAGGAAGCGCAACCTGCCGCAGATAGAAACGTTTGAAATTGATACATTCGGACCACGGCACAACAGCCCGAAATCTTTTAATTTCATTAACACCGGCCGTGAAAGCCTTTATTCTTACCTTAAACTTCTCTTATTTAAAAAGATTTTTCTGTTTCTTTCTTTGAACATAACGTCTGAAACCTTTTCTATATTTAAAGCTTTTAAGTACAATTTGCTTAAAGATATGTAACCGCCCGTAAACTCACTGCACTTGCGTTAGTATATTAGTACTAAATAATTAGTACTAATTATTTGCTACTGATTCAATTCAATTCGATTCAATTCATTTTTTTTTCAATTCAATTCAGTTTAATTCATTTTATTTCAATCAGGGAAATATATTTTTTTACAAATATGCATTTCACATTAAAAAAAAAAAAATACAAACAGAAATATATTTCTCCCTGTCTACTTGAAAATCCCTGATTGAGTAGATGGGAGTAAAGACTATACAATAACCTGACTAGCTCCCACCACTATTAGTTGTTAATTGTCTGCTGACTTCACATTTATGTTAAACCAGGACAGTAACTTTTAATTTTTAGATTTGCGAAAACGTGCAGAGTATTACATACCTGCTGCATTAAGCTTACGCTTAACGCTGTAATGCAAGAATGAACAAAAAGGAAACATCAGAAAAGAAGGCCAGAAAAGTTTATTGTTGGTAATATATAACAAAGAGCATGTCAGATTTTAGCATGTTTACAAATATTCCTTGTCATTACATGTACTTGTCGGGTTTATTGTGCAGTGTGTATTATGGCACTTTCAGGCGATGGAACTTGTGAGCTAGGTTATCTCAAGCAGTGACCGTGAGTATGTCACCTGCGGGGATGGTGACGCAAGCCCAGCTGCTGAGGGAACCGAAATTGCCATTTTCTTGGCGACCCAGACTCAGAGAGCAACGCTTGTAGGTAGCCTGAAAAAAGTCACCAATTTTAGAAATGCATCTAGAAAATAGTATAGTTATAGTACACAATTTCAATCAATAGAAGTACTCGAATCATTGCTTTAACTGCTACCAAAGAAAATTTATTGTTTATTTTTCGATTTTACAAGGTCAAATAGATTGAAGATTTTCTCAATATAATTTAATCATTATATTAATTCTTAATATAAGGATTTCTTAATATAATCACCAATTTTAGAAATGCTTCTAGAAATAGTATAATTATAGTAAACAATTTCAATCAAGAGAAGTACTCGAAACATTGCTTTAACTGCTATCAAAGAACATTTACTGTTTATTTTTTTATTTTACAAGATCAAATAGATTGAAGATTTTCTCAATATAATTTAATCATTATATTAATTCTTAATATAATGATTTCTTAATATAATCACCAATTTTAGAAATGCATCTAGATTAATATCTAGTATAATTATAGTACACAATTTCAATCAATAGAAGTACTTGAATCATTGCTTTAACTGCTATCAAAAAAATTTACTGTTTATTTTTTAATTTTACAAGATCAAATATATTGAAGGTTTTCTTAATATAATGATAGTTCATAACTTCAATGAATCGAAGAACTTGAACCATTTCTGTAATTACTAACAAAAATAAAACAGATTTACTGTTTATGTGTTGATTTTTCGCTATCAAATAGCACGAAGATTTTCTAATGTAACGACTGACAGTTCACAATTTCAATCGTAGCACAAGTCAAACAAGTGCTTTAATTGCTATCAAGGAAAATTTACCGTTTGTTTGTTGATTATACACTGTCAAAGATTCTGAAGATTTTCTAATATAATGATAGTTCACATTTTCAATCGACACAAGAACTCGAATAATTACTTTAACTGCTATCAAAACAAATAAATAAAAAGGCTGACTTAACCTCCGTAAGCGGGAGAACCAGTCTTTTTTTTGTTTGAGAGTAATTCGTAACAAATCGATTTGTGTGCACTAAAGTAAATTTATATGTTCAGTAAATTACCGCTCAATAGTAGAAATACATGAAATACACCTGGCGGTGTATTTCATGTAAATTTATACGGTTTGCTTTCAACTGTCTGTTTAAATGATTACATCATATTACGTAAGATAAAACTGAGTTCCATGAGCAGGAGGCTGATTTTAACCTAACAGAAATTTCTTGTGTTTGAAGCTGTATTTTAATTATTCTTGAATAGTCGTAATGACAATGACGTTGCTTGGGTCGAGTGAAACATCGCGTATGAGTCAAGTTGATATCAACGATAACTTAACTCATTAAGTCTTTTTTTCTTTTTCTAGAAACGCTTAGAAATGATCAAAAAAGCTCAAACAGAAGAAAATTACTCTTGAAATACTTGAAAAAACGTATATCGGACAAGATAATCATACTTATGTTTGCATCAACCGTAAATCAGATTTATGTTTATCACCTAACTCGAATTAATATTTCAAACAATTTATGAAACCCTTCTATTAAAGCAAATCTTAAAAACTTCATTTCGTTGCTTGTTACGTCACCACAACAGCTTATTCAATTGTGTATCAACTTGACCCATGTTGAGTCAAGTTGATACATTTCGAGAAAAAAATTGAATATATTTTAATGTGAAACAAATAATGGAAACAAAGGTTTTGCAATCACTTTCTGATAAGATAATAGAAAAATCAAAATGTAAGATGTGTATCTACTATACTCGGTCTATATGATAAAAAAAGATAATTAAACAAATACATTATTTCTCCAATGACTCATTCGGCTGACTTATAAAAGCTGTAGTAATTCTGTTAACGTAGAGAGGCAAAATGCAAGTTTTTAAGAGTTTCTGAAAATTAAGTTATTGCGGCAGAAACGCTATTTTTAATGTTTTTACACCCAGTTATAGTTGGAAGCTGAGTACAGACATTTATTTGTCTTCACGTTTGAAATAGCTCTTGAAATCGTTTCGTAAATGCACACTACAGATGGTGAAATACTATTACATTTAGAGCTGACTGATTCTACTGAATTGAATAACTCTAGAGGCTTAAAGAGCTGCATTGCGTAAAACTCTTTGTATTTCGTTTGGTATTTTTTTTTTGTAGACCGTATTAGTGTAAAAATGCTTCCCTGACGCACTCAAGGTATCAGATGCCTAGAATTTTCGTACTAATTAGGTGAAAATAAGTACCGCTTCATCTTATTGTTTTCTCTCATCGGTGATTGCATTTACGGGATTCGAATACGGAACAGTTGAGTTCTAAATCGAAAGCTTTACGATTGGGCTATAAGGTATGCACACTTTTTTGAAAATGCTATCGAAAATGGGGTGGTTTTCTTCAGTCAAAAGTACTACTTTTAGTCATTGGAATGGATAGAAAGAAGAAAAAAATAACATGGGCCCAGGAAATACTTTCATTTTCCCAACAGCTTTTTTTTTTAATTATTTTTTTTTAATTTCCGATTTTTCAAACAAAGCGTGGTCTTTATGACGTCACAAATAATTCACTTTGCCGCATCTTTCTACTACGTTTCCACGTTATGATAATCAAGCAGCGAATTAAGATTGCACTCTATGCTTGCTATCAACCATATCGTTGTCCATACACGTGAGTAAAGATGCGAATTAAATATTTAGCTCTGTGAGTGGCAACACAGAATGGCATTTCATCATTTGTGAAGCATACAAATTTTCTTATTATAATCCTTTTCCATTTCCTTCACTCCAAAAATCAGCACGAAACGTCTATAAATTCAGGGTTATAATGTCCTGTTATTTACAACCGTCCTAGTACTCAGTAAAAGTATTAATAAATCTTAAAATTGTTGAACATAATTTTACTACTCATAAATCTCATTGATACATACTTAATGTTTTTGGTGTTAGAACTTATTTTAAAATTTTTTGTATACAGCCGAATACAATTCCTGCTAAAATTATTCGTCAATCAACATTTTAACATTCTAACGGATTTTTTAAAAATATATATATATATAAATATAAAAACTTCATTCGAGCGAAGCGCATGTCGAAAACTCGTTATGATATCTCAGTACATCACTTCCAAAAAGAACGAAATCGCCTTATAACAGTTTCTCTCTCTCTCTCTCTCTCCTTAATTAATTTCATCTTCTAAAAATCCATAATAATTCTAATAGATGATAAATCATAGACACAAAATAACGTAACATCAAACATAAGCAAAGTTTGGCGAATAATAAAAAGAAATTATGCAAAAGTATCACTCGATTCAATTCGTCTTTTTTTAAATAATTAGTTTTGTCTATTACAGACGATTTTTTTTTCACAATTACTCCAGTTTGAAAACTTACCCATCCCTCTTGGAAGGGGCATTGTCCCAGAAGATCAAAGGCAACATTTTGTTTCAAGCAAGTGGTTACTCCAGCAATGAGATCCAGTTTATAGTAAATGTAGCCATTTACCACCTGCAAAAAATAAACGTGAATAAATACAAGTTTTCCGTTTCCAATTTTCTCGAAAAGATTACGTAGGGGATCATGGGGCAAAATGAAATGTTGAAATATTTTCTCTGCTTTTAGCTCCACCTATCTGGTATTACTTTCACTATATAGTACCATATGTAGTCTATTTCAGACAGGAAAACAACACCGCCGAAGATTAAAGCATTTGGTAATACAGGCAATTTTTTTAAAAAAATGATACTCAAAATGTAATATTTTGTTGTAAGTCAAAAACTATTTTTGTTACTATAAAATGATAAAGTTAAAGTTATTAACATTTCATATATTAATTGAGACTTCCTAATATTCAATACAGTATAAATTTAGTTAATATCAAGCTTATTTGTATTTTAAATAAATTGTACGATTAGTCAAGTACATACGGAGCAAAGTGTATGGGGTAAATTGAAATAGTTTTATTTACTCACTCAATCATTTAATATAAATCATTTACGATTTCAATCATTAATTCATTTGCATTCCTTCATTTAGTAATTCACTTATATTTACTCATTCATTCACTTATTTTCTTATTTATTCATTCTTTTACTTCGCTCATTTATTTTTCTTTATATATTAATTGATTTATTTATTTAATTACTCGTTTATTCTTTCATTATCTTTTCATTTATTCGTTCAACATTTTTTTTACTCATTCCTTTGATCAAAAATACGTTTTATAAGCGAATAGAAAATATTTCATTAGAAACATATTTTATTTTTCACTTTGCCCCATGAAAAAAAAATTAAAATTTTCCACCTTTTTTTGAAGACTCAAATTTACAGCCAAATATTAAAAATACTGTCTTAACGCAAGTTTTATTACAAAACACAATGTTCTTTTTTTGTGTACTGTAATTTTCAAAACAAACTTACGATTTGTTCCTTTCGAAAAAAACTCGGTCATCTTAACCATTTCACTTTGCCCCACATTCCCCTACTTACAATATAAGTTAAAAATAAACCTGTGTTATTTTTATGAAGCATATTTGTAGCTTTACAGAAACGGAAGATTTGTACGTAAATGTATTAAGATGGGAACAACAAAAACAAAACTGTTTCTGCGACTGCGCACTGCTTTCAATGTATTTACAAACAATGCACAAGCTCAAAACAGTTGCTGTTTTCGCTTGGAGTCCAGCATCGGACTCGTCAGTTTTCATATGGAATTACAGTAGCTCTGTAAGTGGAGCAAACAGAGCTTATAATGACACTCTGCTCAAAAAAAAAAAAAATATATATATATATGAAACTTATACCTGCACACTTTTTGCATTCCTGATAGATGATGTAGTCAGAGCAAGAAAAGAAAATTAATTTGAATTTTGTGACATTTTGAATTCAAATTATGTTTTTCGCAATCACGTGTGTGTATATGTAGGCGTGTGTGTGTGTGTGTATTTGTGTGTAGGCGTGTGTGTGTGTGTGTGTGTGTGTGTATGTGTATGTGTGTGTAGGCGTGTGTGTTTGTGTCTGTGTACAGGCATGAGTGTGTGGGTGTGTGTATGTGTATATATGTAGACGTGTGTGTTTGTGTGGGTATGTGTATGTGTGTGGGTATGTGTGTGTATGTATGTGTGTATGTGTGTTTGTGTGTGTAGGTGTGTGTGTTTGTGTGTGTAGGTGTGTGTAGTTGTATGTTGCATGCGTGTGTGTGTGTAGGATATGGGCGCAACCTGGAGACAGTTTTCGCTAGAGGAGCAGCATCAGGAGGAGCCGGTCAATGGGAGTGCTGCAGAGGGAGGCGGGGGGAAAATAAAATCAGCGTAACGCCAAGGACAGTCAAGTGAGAACAATAAACAACATGATTGCTCAAAAAAAAAAAAAAACGAAAAAGAAAAGGCGATATGAACCTTTTTAACTCGTTTTGCTTAGCTTATATCCCGAAATTAATCTATATAGCTTCCAGTTATATTAATCATGAAGGATAAGTTGAAAATATTTTTTTCTTTAAATTTTGTTAGAGACCTTCAGTACAGAGATCATGAGCCCTCTAATCTTTGTCGCAATGTGATAGTTTATCCTACTGTAAGAACACACCAGCATCACGCAATGACTCTATAATTTTTTTTAAAAAATATGTAACTTCGGTATTTTTTAACTGTAGAATATATTTTTTTTTAATTTATTTATTTATTTATTTATTTTTCACGTGTAGATCTTTTGAGTTCTTCTATACAGTTAAAAAGTTTATTTTATCTGCTCTTAAGTTGAAAACCTTAACTCACATGATACAAGGCGAACGTTTTGTGTGACCTGGTGATATTCAGAAAAATAGTGAAAGAGCATTTTCCCTCTTCTTATCGCAAACAATTGTAGATCCGATTTACTCTGAAAGTTGTTTGTTCAACGAATTCTGCAACATTATCAGAACGATTTATTTACAATGCGCATAAATTTCATTAATTTTGATCCTACGGACCGTGTGAAATACTTAATGGACGATTAAATAACGCTTGGTTACGATTGGTTTCGCTCAATTTCTTTATTATTTATTCCTCTGTTTGGATTGACATGTTGCAGTTAAAATATGAGCTGAGTCGGACACAGCAACTAGCAATACATTTAGAAACGTTGAAGTTATTATAATCAGTTATTCTGAGTTTTTAAGCTGTAAATGTTCTCTGATAGCGAAACATTATAGAACAAGGCATTTATTTATTTATTTATTTCTAGAATTCATTGAGGTTATTACACTTTTAGCATTTTTAAACAAGTTATCACGCAGAAGTACTGCACAAATGTTTTCATCTTACAAAAAATAAGGACATGGGCAGCCAAATTTGTTCAACACTATTCCTTGCCCAGACAACGCGTGTTTAGTCAAGATTTCTTGTGTCTACAAACAACGTATCAAAGTCAGAGAATTAAAAAAAAGGATTTTATAGTATTAATTCTTTCTAAAATACAATATTCTTCAAAAGCAGATACTTTTTTTCGAGAAAGAATATTGTTTAAAAAAAAATGAATATAATTCCATACTTATAACTTACAGTAGTTCAGGAAACATACTTCTAGGTTTCTTTGCGTCCTGATAATTTGAAACTTTAACTGTCAAATAAATGATTTAGGAAAGTATTAATAAAATTTTGCGTGATTCTGTTATATAATAGTAATTCTTAACCTCTGAGGCATCATCACAGGTTACACTACTGTTCTAGAAGGTTCGGGATCAGTGAAAGTCAGGAATGATTACAACAAACAAAAAAAAATGTTGCTGAATATTTATAAATTTATTGAAAGAATAGCAAAACAAAATGTAATTCTATAATGAAAAGCAAAGCACTACAACACTGCAACAGTGTTGCCAGATTGGGGGAAATTTCCCCATTTTGGGGAAATCTGGTGCTCTCTGGGGAAATTTTGGGGAAATGGGTTTTGAGGGGAATTCTTAGGGGAAATTTTTTTTTCTTGGGGAAAACCTGGGGAAAAAAATCTCAAGGAAAAAAGATTTTTTTTCGTATTTAGATTCGCGTCAAGAAGTAGCAGTTACATTGCTTGTATCAAACAGCGTTGGTTTAGCTTTGCTTAACTTTATGGAATTCGCATTTCGCATTATATGGAATATTATGCTACGGAATTCGCATTAATGTTCTGCGTGAGTAACTAGTTGATACATGAAACGGGTAAAAATAAGTATGATGAAGAATGCTCTTGGATAAGTTTAAATGTACATACAGAAGCAGAGTAGTAAATGCAAGTAGAAAAAAAAAACATTTGGCTATTTTTTATCTTTCGGTCAGACGCTTGTATTTATGACAAGTGGCACCCGCATGGCTTTGCCCGTAGTAGAAAAGGAAAAGGTCTTTTGGTTCCCCTGTATATTTACAAATGATGCGTGATGAATTTCTCGCCAATTGGCTTGCCCACGTTACGGTTCCACGTTATGATAGCTTGGTAATTTACTCGTCCATCTTATGATAATTTTGCTGGGGAAAATGTTTTTAAAACTGGAATAAAAAAGAATAAAATCGAATTTTCGAAAAATCGCTTAAAGGTGCACACCCCCCATGCTAATAACTAATATTTTTTCCAAATTTCATGAAAGTCGGCCGAACGATCTAGGCGCTACGCACGTTACAGAGATCCTGATAGACAGAGAGATATCCAGACAGAGAGACTTTCAGCTTTATTATTAGAACAGATAAAGAAAGATAAAGAAGACAAAAAAAAAGCGAAAATGGGAAGAAAAAAAAAGTTGGGGAATTTTATAAGAAAATTTGGCTATTTGGGGGGGAAAAAATTTTCAAGAGACAAAAATATTAGAGGAAGTCGATTGATTTTCTGAAAATATTAGTGGAAAAATAATTTTTGAATTTGGGGAATTTTGGTAGAAAACATCGCTTTTTGGGGAAAAATTAGAAGGGAATTGGGGAAATCTGGATTTGACCATCTGGCAACACTGAATTGCAAAGCAATATCAACACTGATAGAATATATTTGGGAAAAGGTTGTCTCAGTGGTTTTTTAATTTAATTATGACATTATGAATACTGATTAATGTTACATATTTATTGTTTGTTGTGAATCTTTAATGTAATAGCATCGTTAATTTCACGAGTGAAGTTTCGATGTATCGTTAATAGAGTTCAAGTTTTGCTTTCATGAAAGCAGTAACGTTGAACTAAAATAAATGCCTAATTTTATGCAAAGTAAAACTGCAATCAAACGAGCTGATGTGTGCATCACATGACTTCCTTTTACTCCAATTTAATGTCATTTCCCCATTGCTGGCAATTTTAATGTAATTTAATCGTTTACTCTCTAAATATCACCAACAGTGGCCAATTTGAAACCAAATTTTAAAAAAATCGCCAAGTTGGCGACAAAGCTTGGCGACCAAAAGACTGGCGATATATCGCCAAATGTCCACCAAAATATACCACCACTTGAGTTTACATCGAAATTAACAATGATTTTCCCCTAAAAAGGGGCAAAAGACCCCTTTAGAAACACCTGAATGCAACCAAAAGGGGAGGTGCATAACTAGACCCCACTAGGAGTCTGTGTACTGATTTCAACTCTCTAGGACTTACCGTTCTTGAATTATGCGACATACATCCGCACATCCGCACATACATACATACATACATACGTACATACAGACGTCACGAGAAAATTCGCTGTAATTAACTCGGGAATCATCATTATGGATATTTCGCGTGTCTATAATTTCTTAGGTACTAATCCACGTGCGGTCGAGTCGAAACAAAAACCTCAATATTCATTCGGGGACGAGTAAAATGGAAATTAAGGTCGATTTTTGAGTAAAAATTCTTTTCGCGAATACAATACTTCCTTTTTTGTAAAAGGAAGTAAAAACATTACATTGTAACTGTTTCATGACAAACGTTTGTACAAATTCAGGTTTTTAAATGGCTGTATGCTCAGATTGAGCCAAAGAGTTGAGTAAAAATATATTTAACTAAAATAGCACCTAGTGGAAGCAGTGGGAATCTATGACTTAGAATGCAAGACAAATTTCAACAGTTCAAGTGCAAAGCTTCAGGTCTCAATGTAGCCGTAGCATCAATATACTCAAAATACACTACTATTTTAAATGAAACATTAAAAGATACAATAACAAAAGCACTAAGGTAAGAAAAACGTCTAGAGTAACCGTTCACCGACTGTATTTGAGGTAAACCTAACCTGGCAGAGTCATAATTCTGTGATTAGGATCTGCAAAGAATTCACAATGCTGCTAGGGTAAGTTTGCCCCAACTATAGAGTTTAAATTATCAGCACTCATGAACTGTTAAACTCAAAATTGATCGCAGCTTTAAAACATTTCTTGCTCTTTTGAAAAATATGATTCCATTCCTATTTTCTCAAGTTTATTTTTTACTTCGTAGAAATGTTGTTTTTGGAAAAATAGCATTACTAAACTTTTCGCATACTAACTGTTTAATACCAAACTGTTCTCATGTGTCAATAAATTCTCCATCTTATTGTTTTTGTTAATAAAAACAAACAATGTGTAAAAAAATTCAATGAAAAACTAACACTGATTGAACTACCTTGGAATGTAGGAGTCCCAAAATTTACAAGTCTCTGTGAAAGCTTACCTGTGTCCAAGCTCCAACAATTCTTGCCAACCTGTGGTGGTAAATACCCATCCACATCCTGGACATGTATCCTACTCCATAGTTGGCAGCTACGATGACAGCCTGATCGTTGACATTAACTTGGACAAAGTTGCCGAAGTTGGGGAAGACGAAAAAGCAACTGGCACAAGCCAGAAGGCCAAGAAAGAGAGCAACCTTCAGCATCGTGTTTTCAGTGGGCGATCTCTCTGCGAAATTTGCAAAGTGTAAGATCGCTGGGAGTGTGTCCTCAGTTTTATATCTTCTTCTTCTAGAGACGGGACAGGTGCTTTGGTTCCCTTTCTGATTTTGATACGCATTCGAGAAATTTCGCTACAGAGATTTGAAGATAATTATGTCTTAGCTGACGTCAGTTTTTGCTTGTTTAGTTCCTTGAGAGAGTCGTTACTTAATCAATTGAAATGACGTTTTTGATTATGTTCATGCTGTACAATGGATTTCAGGAAGTGGGGAGTACTATTATTTAATGCAATTACGTGAACTGTTATTTCAAAAACAAGCAATATTCAACTTACATATCAACTTACATATTTAATGCACATATCACTTTTTTGTAGTTATTTCAATTGCATTTAAAATTTCTTCTTTAAATTTATGAACTTGTTTGATATATGTCTTGTATTTTGCTTAAAGCTCACATGTTGGTGCAGAATTAAAAAATAGCAGCTTAATTAACCCAAATTCAATTAACAAGAAGAAAAATTAACTCATCAATATGAGAGTTGATTGGTATGGAATTGATTAAACAGTATACAATAGTGGAACTGAATGTACTGAAACTTTATTTTGATACAAACTTGATCCTGATAATCCATATTACCATGCATTAATTTATCGCAAAACCTTTATCACATAACTATGCAGATACTCGTGAAGCGTATAGATAATAAAAGCTAACTAGAAAAAAAAGTCTCTAGGATCTGTCCATTGGCTTGCTTTCAGCGAGCCCATGAGGTAAAGTGGGGGTACACTGAAAAACATCCAATTTCTCCATTGTGATTAAAATATTTAGTAGTTCTTTTTTCGGAAACCAATATTAAGATTGAAGTTAATATTTTTATTTTAATTATAGAAACTAGAACCATTAAATGTTTACAAACTGTTTGTTTATTCTCATTGCATATGTTATGTCTGCCGTGCTTAGCGCAAAAGTCGTATCTACATCTGAGTCCAAAGTGAGAAATTGCCGTTTAAAATTGTGTGCCTCCATATATTTGATACGGATGCAACTTTTTCAGATTTTTTTTTTAAATATTTCTCCTTCACAAATGACCATAAAACATTGTATTTAGGTAAAATATGTGACAAAAAACCACTTGGTGACCGTAACTCAATTTTGATAAAAAGTGCAGATACTACTTTTGTGCTTAGCACGGCAGAATGAGTAAGCTACTGCTGAACTATCCTCTAAAATCATTACTAGAACTCTTAATTTCAGTATAAACTTCTAGTAAAACATCCAAGGAATGGATTTAGAGGAATATGAAGATTATGTTATGATTTTTTCTGAGATGAGGCTAATTTGGAGTATGGTTAGGCTTAAGTGTTGTGGTAGTGTTACAAATTATTTGTTAATACATGTTTTTTTGTGTGTGCTTTTATTTGCTTAATTTGTCGTAATCTTGCTACATTTAGCTTTTTCCTGCATTGCCATCTATTTACCATGAGAGTCTGCAGGCTTGACTGACAAGATAACAACAAGCTGACACTATTTTCGGTGACTTATTTTTAGCGTCAAATTCGGTGGCGACTGTTCAACCCTAATAGATGATTGCAGATTTTTTTTAGAAATTTCCAGTGTTTTCCCATCTGATTCACAAATAATTGAACTTTTTTCGAATAAAAACTCAAAATTAAAATTAAAAATATTTTCAAGATAAAACGCTTTTTGCTATAATAAAATGCTTCGTGCTAATAATAAATGAACTTGAGAATTTCCTGTTTATATAAAATTGAGAACAAGTGATTAATTTACCAGAGCTGTTCATAAAGTAATAACACTAAATTTATAAAAAACACAGAACAACTTTAATAGTCATAACTTACATGTTTTTTTTTAAAGAATAACTTCTGCGGGACTAAATGAATTTCTTTCAACGTCCTATCCACTTCTTAAAAACTTGTGAACGTTACGTTTGTGAGAGCTTATTCAAAACTGCCCCTGCAGAGTTTAGACGTACTTTGTTGTTTTCAAAATGTTTGCCTCGTAATGGTTTCTTAAGTTAAGGAAACAGCCAGAAATCACTGATGTAAAATAACTCTGCGATTCCCCTTGATGATAATAGCAGCATTGTTAATCATTGCCACTATGATGGACGTTGAAGGTTGTCTCTTACGTTCAATATCTTTCCCATTTTGCCTGCCTTCTTTAGCTTTAAAAGCTTTATAACAGCAAAAAGTAATGACTCCAAATAGTATAGCTCCATCGGTAAAAAAACGTTTAAGTATCACATCAAAGATCTCCGATGCTGAATTTTGCTGACGAAAACAAACTTTAATCGCATAGTTCCAACGACGCTTCCATTTTGACCACTGGCTACGTCTTGTGGGTGCCCACCAACAGGCTCAGCACAACTCAATCACGTGATACTCAGGAACATGAGTCTGCTTGCGCCAACAACCGGTAGCTTTGGTCAATACAGACAACATACATTTTTCGTGCCACATAAATTAACATTTCTATGAGTGGTTTCGCGGCAGGAAAATTAGTCTTATTTCTTGTAGGCGCCCACCAACAGGCTTCAATTCAATCACGTGATACTCAAGAACATGAGTCTGTGCGCGCCAACTATCGGTATCTTTTGTTAATACAGACAACATACATCTTTTTACTAATAATAAAGCTGAAAGTCTCTCTGTCTGGATGTCCAGATATCAAGGCGTCGGAACCGGGGGAGCTGAGGGAGCTTGAGCTCCCCCTGGAATATTTCAGACCGGCTTAGCTCCCCCGGAAAATTCTTGCACTGCTGCTTTTTGCCGTACATTGTTTACCTCAAACCTGATTTCAAAAATGTGATCTGCCTTCTTTGGGAATTTCGGAATTTCTACCCAATGAGCAACAAAAGCAGTGAGCAGACGGAGTGGTCAGTGCACTTGAATTCACCTTCACCTTTTTTTTCACTGTTTAAACACTCTTGATTGCCGAAATGTGGGAAAGTGAACTACTCCGCGACCTGCGAAAATCAGTACCAGTCAGAGGCGTAGCATAACTAAACATTTTTTTTGGGGGGGGGGAGGGCACCAGAGTCATCACCAAGAAGGGTTTTACTACCCCCCTCCGCCCAGTTTTTCAGAAATGGCGTCACCAATTTCATATTAATAATGAAAAAAAAAGCAGAAAGGAAACCTTTACGATCTTAAGAACATGTAATAGAAATGATAAGTGAACAAATAGAATAAAAGTGTCAAAAAGAGTTTTTTATGCAAAATTTGAAAGCGAATGCAATCTCTGAATATTATTTAGGAACATCCAAGCAAGGTTATGCATTATGATTTACCTCTGAGGAGCGCTGAAACGAACGTTTCGAACATTTTTTAACGAGAAGAAAGTATTCAGTGTTTAGTACAAATCTATGACAAGCGTCAGTCAAGTAAAAAATGAATACGTAAATAAACATAACTTCATAGGGGCTGCCGGCATTTTTAAATTTCTTTTTTTCCTTTTCTTTTTTTTTTTTTTTTTTTTTGGGAAAAATATCATCATGAAAATAGTGATTAAGTAGAGAAAAATTTATGTGCCACCAAAATACATTTTAATTAGAGAAAAAGTTGAAACAGAGTAAGGGGAGATTTAAAAATGTCATGACTAGTCACACCACTGCTAGTGTGCTAGTTCTAAGTGTTTAAATACAAAAGGCGAAATTAAACAAAAGTTTTATAGCGATGTTCAGGAGACATGACATCTAAAGCAAAAGAAAGTGTAAAAACTAAGATAAGTCTGAATTATCATATAAGCTCAAGATGTTAAAAGTTTTTTTCAACGGAGGCCGCAAACGCTTGTATTTCAAACAAATAAAAATATAAGGCTGGAAATTGAAAATTTCATTATGGAAAAACCAAACCACTCAAATAATTTTGGAAATGAATAGCAGCTGAGAGCGAAGACACATTGGCTTGGTTGGATAAAGCAGCGTACTAATGAGGGAAAGGGTGGGAGTTCAAATCTGGGCCGAAAAATATCGTTTTAATGGGTTTTTGTTTTTCAGCAGAATTTTATTCCAAGTTTCCACTAATATGCAAAATTCTAAGCTGTATATCTGTTGTTGTTAAAATCAGGAAACAAAACATTAATTTTAAGAGGGTAAATCAAAGTTTGACTTAGCAGAAGGATAAATTTCAATTTATTTTGCTGCTTTACTACGCATTGCTTTGGTCTATAGCATCTCGAGGTTGCATTGAAATCAGAAAATTCTTCCTTTGAACTCAAATGCTTCGCCTGGGTCAACTAGTCATCTAAAATTGCGTTTCTGGAATTTCACTATCGGAAAATTGCTGAAGACGATCCGTCTTCAGCACTCTCCCGCACCTCTCCTCCCAGTAACATAGCCAACTATCATCTAAAACTGCGTTTTGACAACTAACTTGGAAAATTTTATTAATGAGCTTCAGCACCCCTCCACCTCCCCAATATAATTTAAAATAATCTTAAATTCCGTTTAAGTCCTTACCTTTCAAATAATTACTGGGGTAAAGCACCCGAAAACTCACCCCTAACATCATTAAGAGTCAAATAAAATTGTTTTTGGAGCTCCAGTTTGGAAAAATTTCCAGTCTTCATAACGATATCAAAGAAGGCACACAGCTGCGTTTCTTAGATTGTTCATTTTCGACAAATTTCTGGGAGGGGGCCCCGGATTTGTCCTCTAATTAACATCTCCGAATAATGTCTAAAACTGCGTTTTCAGAACAACAATTTTGAAAAAATTTCCAGGAAGAACCCTAAAATACCAACCTCCTTAACGTAATTAGAGAAAAAATATAAAATTTTTCAAGTTCCAATTTCGAAAAATGCCGAGGAAAACGCTCCCAGGCCACTTTTCCACCCTAGCATTAACAAAGATCATCTAGAATACATTTTTAAGACCACACAAATTATAAAAAACATCCTATTTTTGATTTTTGGGCTAGTTTCTTTATAATTCTGGAACAAAAGATTAATTAAGTGTCTAGCAAGCTGGGGGTGATGAGCCAGTTTGGCATTTAAATGTGAATAGCATGGGTGCTCCATACATAACTAGAAAAGATTGCTAAGGTTGTTTGTACTTGTTCAAATAATTTCAACTTTCCAAAAATTTATCTCATTTTAAGTTATCTGACCCTTCAGATTATACTTTACGAAGTTACAGTCATTCTTGTTTTTTTGCTTTCTAAATTACGATTTTTTCGTCACTTACAGATATATTTTCATGACAAAATTGTTACTTTTCATCTACTATTGCAGGAAAAAAACCCAACAATATTATTGTATTAATATTTTATAGTTTCTATCAAAGACTTTTAGAAAAACTTATCTGAACAATATAATATATAACGAACACTTCATTTTAACACATTTCCAACGTTCTGTTTCACCGCTCTCCTGTTTCACCTATTCGCCTTTTTTCTAGTTCTCAGAAAATAAGAAATTCTTCTAAACACTACGTTGTCGAAGCCTCCCCTTTCCTCCAAAATTATTACAGAGCACCTCAAATTTTGTTTTCAAGGCTCCGATTCCTTGAAAATTACCGAAAAAGAGTCCCTGGATACCTTGTCCCCCAACAACATGGGAGATTATGTAATGTTCCGTTTTTTGGGACTTCAATTTAAAAAAAATACTGGGCCTCTAACGCCAACAAATATGATCCACAGTCGCGTGGTTTAGCGACTACAATTTCGAAAAAATTAACGAGAAGGAACCTCTGATCCTTTTCTGATAACATCATTGAAAAACGCTCTCTAGTAGGACGTCAAGTTTAAAAGTTTCCAAAGTAGAGCCCTAATACAGTTTTTTCTCTGACATCATTGAAGGTTGTCTACAATTACGTTTAAGACTTCAAAATCGAGAAAAATTGGGCGGGAGATGTAAATCGATTCGAAAAATCGATCGAGGACACTGCTTCGAGTCATATTTTCACTAAAGTCAACAAATATGGTATACAATCGCGTTTTTAAGACATTAATTTCGAAAAATTTTCAGGGAAGGTATTCAAACCTTTTCTCCCCTTGACCTTACCAAAGATCGCCTAAAAATTCATTTTTAGAACAAGTATTCTGAAAATTTTCCGGGGGAGGATCCCCGAAACTCCTCTATTTCTACGTGCTCATCATCGAGTACTGACTGAGCTTCTTTCAAAACCAGAAGTTTTATCACCTCATTCTCTCCACAAACAATTGATACAAGACAAAAAAGAGATGGAAGCTTCGAAGCTAATTTCATATGTAGAAAAGAATTTTAAGTCCCCTCTCCCACCAATTATTTTAACGGGCCACTGCTTCTGCCCCTTACATACCAGACACTTCTCATAATGTGTCCCAGCTCCCCCTATTTCTACAAAGTTCCTACGCCTCTGCAGATATCCGCAGGATGTCTGGATGTCTGTAGGAAGTCTGGATCTCTGTAACGCGCATAGCGCCTAGACCGTTCGGCCGATTTTCATGACATTTGGCACAAAGTTAGTTTGTAGCATGGGGGTGTGAACCTTGAAGCGATTTTTCGAAAACTCGATGTAGTTCTTTTTCTATTCCAATTTTAAGAACAAAATTATCATAAGATGGACGAGTAAATTACGAAATTATCATAACGTGGAACTGTAACATGGGTACAAGCCAATTGGCAAGAAAATTCACCATACATTATTTGTAAATATACAGGCGAACCGAAAGACCTTTTAATTTTTCTATTACGGGCAAAACCGTGCGGGTACCACTAGTGCCACATAAATTAACATTCCAATGAGTGGTTTCGGGGCAGTAAAATTAGTCTTATTACTTACTGAACAACCTACGTATATTAAAACGAAATGATCTGCTAATATGTCTGAATCAGGTAAAGATTTGTAAAGAAAAAAAAAAAGCTCTTAAAAAAATTTGATTGTGCAACTAAACTTTCGTTTTCTTTTTGTATTTTACTAAATCGCTTTACAATATTTTAAGTGGTTGCAACCCTATGGCAAAAACTTGTAAAAGTACACCGAGTTGCATTTTCCCATTAATTCCAATATAAGTATACTACCCATTCGCTTACGTACCTAAATTAGGTAAAAATAAGGAGTCTTTTTAAGCTTTGGACATGCAACTAATCTATCGGGGGAGGATTCAGTATTTTACTGAATCACTATTTTAAATGATTACATCCTTAAAACAAAAGCTTCCAGAGAAGTACACAAGTTGCATTTGTCCATTCATTCCGATATCGATACCGGAAAAACACAAATATATCAGTTTAAAATTGATAACAATACCAGTTTGAAATCTTATTCTTTTATGTAAATTCTTTTTATCAGTTATTTCGCTTAGATTAACTCACACTACATTGCAATGAAATTCCTTGTTTTTAAAACTATTACTAGGCATGTATCTCAAATCTAATCTTTATTTTTAAATATTATTGGCAATATTTTTCCCCTTTGATTTTGAAGCGTAAACATCTGTGAAGAAACTAAATTTTTTTGCAGAGATTCGAAAACACAATCAGAAATTAGAGCACCTGGAATACTGATAAAGAATTTTCTGCAATCATTTTTCTCACCCTTAAACCTTTATTCGTCTTGATAAAAAGGAAAAAAAAATCTCATCATATATCATCATTCATTCAGCACTAAAATTGTATCATATTATTTTTTATTTATGTATTTTTTTTTCTCCTAAATAAAACTTTAGTGATTTTTCATTCATCACCCTATCCCCTTCTACTTTTTTTGTTATTTATTTACTGGGTTTTGGTACTAATTTTGGTAATTTTCTATATTGAAGAATAGGGCTTTTTATAAAATGGAACGACCTCTCATTTTCTATAAAACTTGATTTTATTAAACCAGTTTTATGTTTTGCCCTAAATTCCAAACTTGTAAACGAGAATTTTATGCCTTCAAAATTATTTCGCATTATTTTTACATTTTGACTATTTATTTATTAATCAGTTTATTTATTTTCACAAAAGAAGAAAGAATATAATACGTATGTAAAAAGAGAAAAGGAAATATGTTTTCATGAAATGAGCTGGTTTTTCTTCACTATAATAAATGCAATCACACATTACATAGACAAACAAATGAAATTGAAATTCAACTTCCCCTCCCCCCGCCCCTTATAATTGTTGAAATTGACATTTTCTTACTTTTTCCATTTTTATTTGCTTTCTGTCTTGCATTTCAGCTGTTAAAATAGTTGAATTTTCGAATAAACGTCTTAAAAACATTCTACGTAGCTTGACTATGAAACACTAACAATTAACTCTACCCAAGTGTGAATCACCGATTAGAATAAAAATTTGCACATCGATAAAGCACTTAAAAGTATTGAACCAGTACTTTTTTTTTATCGGCAACAAACACTTTTAACGGAGCGAAATTTACCCCTAAATATTGGATAATTGGGATTTAGAGGGTATAATATATTCTTCTATTTTTAATTTTAATAACAAAAATTCCAATTACGATTGAAAATTTGAAAAAAAAAAAAAAACTAAAGTTGATGTGTTTCAGGATTTTCAAACAAAGTTCATGGAAAGAGGCATAACCACAAACGATCAGTTAGAGAAACTTTCTGATGATCATTATGACTTCGAAAGAATGCAGAGTTTCACTTATATTAGGCTCTATTATCACAGACTCTGGAGGTAACACCGAAGAAATACAGGCTAGAATCATAAAAGGAAACCAGGCATATTTTCTATACAGCTACCTTCTGAAAAACAAATTGCTGTCGAAATCATTAAAATACAGACTGTATAAAGCACTCATTCGACCGATTGCAACATATGGAAGTGAAACTCATTTTTGAGCGAAAGGTTATGCGTAGAATCACTGGTTCTTTGAAGGTGGGTGATCAGTGGAGAGTAAGAACTAAAAAAAAGAAAACCTGCATCCTAAATCCAAAAACCCTCAGCCTTAAAAAGTCATGATATCAAGTTTGCCCGCCAAGTATCTGCCAAACTATCATCCTCCCTCTTCTCCTCTTTCATCACAGCTACTTCCATTAGAACCTCCTCCCACATTCAACTCCTCAGAAATATGGATAGATCTTTTAAATTGTTTATCTTGTTTGGCGGGAAGCTTTTTGCTCACTAAGCAACCACTTCACTTTGAAAAGCTTCCCGCCAAACAAGATAAACAATTCAAAAGATCTATCCTTATTTCTGAGGAGTTGAAGGTGGGAGGAGGTTCTAATGGAAGTAGCTGCGATGAAAGAGGAGAAGAGGGAGGATGATAGTTTGGCAAATACTTGGCGAGCAAACTAGATATCATAACTTTTTAAGGCTGAGGGTTTTTGGGTTTAGGATGCAGGTTTTCTTTTTTCTGCGGAAAAGTTAAAGGTTTTCTTGGCGGGGAAATTTTTACAGCAAGGTTGTTTTTGATGAGATATCACATCTTTTTGCATTGATATTATTACTTTGTCTGTATTTTTAGAATTGAGAACTTTAAGTCAGAAAATTTTCAATTGAAACAACGCTGTTTTGTGTTTTTAAGAAACAATAATGGCTAGCCTAATTTGACTATTAAGATTCTATGTTCTTTTTTGCGAGAATTGGGCGGTTTAAATTTTATTTCAATTCTTGTATCCTCTCTGTTGCAAAGAAAACTTCTTAGATAATAAAATACTATTGTTTTCGAGTACTTTACGACTTCGCAATAAATTCTATTACTGTTTCTTTATTATTCAACATTTTTATGAAGGTTTCTTTAAATGCTTTACAGCTTGAGGTTATTTTAATCTAACTTTTCACTTTTTGTTTAATTACATTTTTTCTAAAATCGTGGATTACTTTACGTTTTATGGGATAATTTTAATTGTGTGATGATTTATTTTTTTCTTGATAAAAGTCTTTGTCTTGTTTAATACCTAGTTTTGTTTAAACGTTCATTGGAAAAACGAAATAACGCATGTTATCACCAAGCAAAAAAAAAAAAAAAAAAAAACTAAGCCATTAAATATTTTAAATTTAAATGTGTCATAAAATCTATATAACTGCACTCAACGTCAAATCGCGGATATCCCAAATTTGCCATAGCGAATGCGCATGATGTGCGCGGACTAAGCTCATTCAAAGTCTTGCTTAAATTAATTGCAAAAACTTTTTCAGTTAACAAATTACTGCAAAGCACGGATATCCACACACGTATTTCATACAGTTTCAATTCATTGTGTGTTGTTTGTGAAAAATCCATTAATTTAGAAAGTAAGCAAACTAATTAAAAAAAAGTGCTATTTTTCGTTTTCAATTAAAAAGTTATATGTACCGTATTCATATGCGTACAGTTTCATATAATTTGTCACGCAAATATTCTAATGGTTTAACCCCCGTTTCGTGCCGACATTTAAAATCCCCCCCCCCCTTAAATATATCAAAACTGAAAAACAGGGGCAAGGAAATTTTGTATCGGCAAAACTTGGGGGGGGGGGGGGGGGAGGGGGGACAGCATTCTAATTTCTAATCTCATTCATTAATTTGTTTCTCTGCTTAAGTATAAACAAACAACATGGAATCTGAAAACAGAAAGCCCAAAGAGCTGAGTCTGCGCGCATGCGCAGTCGCTGTTGCAAATTAGTGATATCCGCGATTTAACGTCTAGTTGCAACTGTTGGATCTGTATTAGTCTTGATTGAATTTCATTTCCTAAGAAAACTTTGGAATAACTTTTAGATCTGTTCTAACCTTGCAATTGCAGTCCGAGATAGACAAACCCTATGAGCTGAGAGTAAGTACATAAGAATTGAGGGAAAATTAGTGATTTTCAAACTTTAAGTACTCCGGCCCATGATGTCCCTTGAGGTTGAATTTTTGTATATAAACTTAATGGCCCCCCAAGAATATGTATACAAAAAATCATTACCGTAGCCCCCCCCCCCCCCCCGGGGGCTGTGATAGAACCCCGGGAAGGTACAATTTGGGGGGTAAAAACGAAGGGGGAAGGGGAGGGGGGTCAAATGGCACAAAAGACACATCAGTAGAGCACAAGGAATGTGTGTGCGAAATTTCAGCTTGATTCCTTTTTTCGTCTGGGCTGTAGCCCTGTCAAAGAAAGCGAAAACGTTTTTGAACAGCGATTTTCTAACTTAAATTCCTCGTCTCCCTGATGGTCCAGGGGATTGTATTTTGGTTTACGTCATCAGGGGCCACTAGAGATTGAGTATACCAAAAATCAACTCCGGGGGGGGGTCTTCATGGGGCGGAGATACAGAGGGGTGAAAAATCCAGAACCCTCCCCCCCCCCCACTTCTTCTGTCGTGTAAACTTGTTCTTGGTCGCTTTTATTTTCTTTCGTCTTTGGCGGTGGATTTGCTTTTGTTGGCTGCTGACGTTTGATTTCCTTGGCGGCCGGGACGCTCCCGCGTCCCGTGATATTGAAATTGAGAATACCCTTAAAGCAAAAAATATAGTTCGCTTTATAAAAGCCCACCGTCTTTCATGGCTTGGTCACATTGAGCGAACAGACAATAATTTTAGACTGAAAAAGATCCTGAAATGGAAACCTCTTTGGGAACCAGGACCAGAGGATGACCTAGAAAGAGATGGTTGGATGATGTTCTTGCAAACCTGGAAACAATGAAGATACGCAGATGGAGGGAGAAGGTGGGTCAGAGGGCGGTCTGGAGCAAATTTGTGGATCCGGCCAAAGTCCATAACTGGCTGTAGTGTAATTTGAAGAAGAACTGAAAGTTTAAGAAAAATATTTCGAGAGTCTCGAGATAACGATAGGCTCGCAAAATCTAAGTGCTTCAACAGTAAATACTCTGTATTAAACAGGAATAAGATCAAAGTTGCCTAATATTGTGATTGATTGTCATAAAAAACTACTTAGAGGTAGAAAACAACGTACAAAGGCTCAAACTAGCCAAGGAAATTGCATACACGTGTTTCTGAGTTACATGGAGTCCTTTTTTCCTTGCAGACGAAGTAAGCTTATGAATGAAAAAACTTTGCATCCATAATCTCACTTCTTTTGCATTGGAAAAAGGGTTAGTTGTCACCTTAAAATAAGTGTACGCAGTTATCCTTCTAATATGTGCCTTTACATGCTGTTTTATTTTTTTTCACTCACGCACAAAGGTATGTATTCATTTTTTAATTGGAGGTGTTCCTATCTAGGATTTACTCGTACACTAATTTAATTAGAACGATTTGCATATTAACATCAACTCATTCGGGTTTAAAACTTAACTAAATGCAACAACAGCTTTTAGTAAATTGTTGTTTCGTAGAGTTCTATATTGTTTCAGTTTATTTTGCAGGTATAAATATATTAGGTGGAAAAACTTTTAATTTATCTCTCTCTCTCTTTCTCTGTCCATTTGTCTTTTTCATTCTCTCTATCTGTCTCGTTAAGAAGAGATAAAATGGAGGGAGTGACGACTTTCATTCGTGAAACCAAGACTCCAAGTCACATGATAGATTTTATAGGGAATATCATTGGAAGAAATCAGATTTCTTTCGCTTCTTTCACGCAAAACGTGTCAATCATTCGTCGTTTTTGGGTCACGTGACTTGGGATCGTTGGGTCAGCTTTCGCTAAGCCAATGATTGGACTTGCTCCCTCCATTTACTAATTCCTGCTCTAAGGTCTCTCTCTCTCTCTCTCTCTCTCTCTCTCTCTCTAACACACACACACACACACATTTTGTGTACTTATGTTCAATCTAGAGTGCCGAAAATGGTCGATTCCAAGCGCTGCCCCTTAAAATGCATATCTTTCTCTTGCATCTATCTTTCTCTCTTTCTTTCCCACACAGTTATAATAGTCATTTATAGTTAAACAACTGTCCTTTACACTAACAAATCCTTAAACACAATAAATTAAGCCCTAGTTAACATTTTACTGTGACTCTATGTACTAGTTATACGTATATAGCCGTTTGCGTGATTTCATAAACAAAAGATTCAATTCTAACTAATGTGTCCGTTTCCCTCTTTCAAGCGGGTCCCCTTAAATTATTGTTTTATTGCATTCTATTTTATTTTAGTTTGTTTTGCAGTTAGTATATTTTGTAGAAAAACATTTTTAATTTATCTCTGTGTGTGTGTTGTGACTCACTATATCTCTCTCTCTTGTTTACATTTTTTGTGCAATATGTTCCCTCTTAAAGATAGACAATGGTGAATGCCAAACTCTCGCTCTCTCTTTCTTTCTTAATTGTGATAGTCCTTTTGAACTAACAAAACCTTAAACACAATAAAGCACTAGTTACATTTTACTGTAACTTACTAACTGTAAGTACTAGTTATATATGGTCGTTTGCATGTTTCCATAAACGACCGATTCGATTCAATCCCAAATGTTGCCGTTTCCCTCTTTTAAGCACAAATTCCTCCGAATTACCGTGTCTCGAATTGCACCATGAGTACCCCTCATTTCTCATACCAGGAATTACAATAACGAGTTAGAGGACATTTTTCCAGAACATTTCATCTCTCAGCAATTAGGTTACAGATGCCATCGCAGCCAAGGGCAACGCCAGAGTGCCCGGGCAAAAGTGATTGCAACTGTCCCATGGGTCCTCTTACCCGAGACGAGTCATTTTGCGGGCGTCTCATTAAGCGGTTCTTAAATCTCGTTTCGATCCCGAAGGAAGTTTATCCGGGATGATTCTAAGCTCCATAACTGCGGGATGTTGGACGGACTCTTCTTTTATTAAACAGAAAATGGGACGGTGAGATTCAATTTGGAGAAATATCTGAGTTATTTGTTGTTGTATCGTGTGGCTTGATATTTATTGTTTGTTATTTTCTTTTCAAATTGTCTCTGAATTTCTTAACTATACACTAAGTCCCAACTGTAAAGTAAATTCGGCTCTTCCTTCTTCAATTTTACTTTTTAGTTCAATTTTTGACCATTCAATTTTTACTTTTTTATTCAATTTTTAATAATTCAATTTTTACTTTTTTATTCATTTTTTAACAATTCATTTTTTACTTTTTTATTCAAATTTCACTGTAAACTAAATTTGGCTCCGCATTCTTTAATTTTACTTTTTCGTTCAATTTTTAATAGTTTTACTAAATTAATGTATTTATTTAAGGATTGTTTTACATGTTAATGGCGTAATTGAATCATTTGGTGTAAATTTTGCTTTTTAATGCAATTTTAAATCTTATTCAATGAGTTGTTTTGTTTAAAAATTGAACATTAAATATTAATATTTAACTGCATTGATTTTGGATTGACGATGTTTTGTTTCCCAAAAAGCTGTTAAATACAAAACAACATTAATTTATTGAAATAAATTGGTATGTTTCTTATTTTTTCTCCTTTAAATTTATTTTTATTTATTTCAAAGGTAATTTTAAGAAAGTTTAAAATAGTACAGCAACTGCAAACAGTTGCACGCATGTGTAAAAAAATGTAACGTGTATGCAAAAATATCCGACAAAAGTTTTGTCGTGTTTTAAGCGTTGTTGGTTTTATTTCTTAACACAAAGTTTCTTGGTTTGTGTTTGGTCTTAATTGTGTGTCTTTTAATTGCTTGCACTCACGGCCTTCAAATGGGATCCGTATGAAAAAGTTGTGTGCTTGCAGATCAGTCTCTGTCGCGTAATAATCACGAAACGTAAATGTGATGTCATGAACTGGTTGCAGGAACTTACGTAACGAATATCAGTCAGCGGTAACGGCACACAGTGACTTCTTCACACTGCCACAAATTAATTGTTACGTTACAGTGAAGTCACATGAAACAAGTCAAAAATGAGTTTCAGTGGGACTCCTGAGATTCGTCATATGTCACTCAATGATTACGATCACTGTGACTCGCAGTGAGTACGGAGGAGACCGCCCCACAAACTAAAAACTGCTGAAAGTGTTAGTACGTACGAAAAATAAAAACGAAAATGGCTTGTTGTTTCAAGAAGTATATTGTTTCAAACTAACCAACTTGTTTAAAATTAAGACTTCTTTAAAAATAAAATATTTTGTATCCGGTAAGGTGAGTTTTGGATCACTTTGTAGCAATGAGGGTTCAGCTGGTGTGAAAATAGCACTTGAGACAGTCATCAGTGATGGTAATCATCTCATTTTCTATAAAAAAAAATCCCATAGATTTATTTTTTTAAAGGGAAAAAAGTAGGTAGTATAAAACTTCCCTTGTTTGTTTGATACTGAAAAGAAATTACAAACCTGAAATAAATGTAATTTGTAACTCAATTGTTTAAAAAGTAAAAAAACAAAACTTGTGGAATGCCGGTTGATATTCAATCGACAATGTTTAATTTTTTAAGTAAATATTCCAAGTTACAATATATTTAACCGTTTTTTAGTTAATTTTTTATTTCAATTGTTTATTAAAAATTATATTTGAAATATCTTTACTTTTGTTTGAAACGTTATCAAACTCATATTCCAAATTCATATTCAAGTCTTTTTATCCCATCTTTAAAAAAAGGGGGGGAGGGATTAAATACAATTGTAAACTAAAATACTCTAGTATCTAGTTTATATTTTTAAGGAACTCTCTGCTTTCTCAAGGCAATTAAATTTAAAGCAAGTTTAATTACAACACATAAGTTTTCCTTTTTTCTTGAGGTTCATTTCAAATTTCAAAAATAATCTCTCCTTTATAACTATGATGCACCATTTTTACTTACATTCGGAATTGTACTTTTTTTAGAATTAAATTAAATAACCAAAATGCGTCGCTGAGAACATCAATGTTTCATTTTAATTGCCCAATTCCGGGAGAAACTCAGATTCTTTTAGAGGCAAAATAACCATATCACAGACGTTCAAAACAAAAAAAAAATTCTCTTATGCTGAAATAATAGCCTATAAACTGAAAACATTATTTTCAAACGAACGTTAACATTTTTGAAGCATTGTTAAGTTCTTCTCTAATAAGTGTTGATTTTTCATTTAGTCTCATATTCTAATTAACGCCATTTTCTTTTCTTGGTTGAAAGAAAAAAACTAATAATGTTCTTTAGATTATGTCCCTAGAGAGATATCGTAGCAAAGATTTAATTGTTATTTGCTGTCTTAATAAACACTCCCATTTTCTC
Source organism: Uloborus diversus (assembly GCF_026930045.1). Taxonomy (NCBI): domain Eukaryota; kingdom Metazoa; phylum Arthropoda; class Arachnida; order Araneae; family Uloboridae; genus Uloborus; species Uloborus diversus. Next base: position 25,102,462 of record NC_072734.1, on the reverse strand, counting down.
ATTCCGCTCGTCACAGAAAATTAATAGTTATAATTTATCCTTGATGTACTTTTCCTACAAGAACAAGACAGTTTATTTAATTACTTCGTTTCGATATAATAAAGAAAACAACTTTTGTAAAGATATAAAAAGAGACAATGAAGGTTGTTATAATATTTTCTTCCTAGAACCAAAGCAATCAAAAGCAGTTTTACTTCTTCGATTTGTTATTTTTAATCTGACTATAAGCGTTTGTTGCAAACGAGTACAGAAATTACACAAAAATAACACAATAATCACGTTGAGTAGAACCACGATTTCTCCTCTAAAGAAAGGATATGGTTGGTTAGACATTCTCACTGACCGTGGTATATGTCTTAGATCAGTTTTACATAACATAATTCTTTGATGTCTTGCTGTTTTCCTCTTACACTCTTAGGGATCAAAGTAAACTGAATATAAGATAAGTGCGTAATACAGTTAAAACGTTTTATTTTAGTTGGATTTTTAATTATCAGTTTTTCTAACTAAAAGCAGTTATCCTGAACAAAAATCGCTCAGATCTAAGTGCACCCCTTCTTTCTTTTTTTTCTTTTCAATGGAAAGATCGTGGTGTGTAGGTACTTGTTTGAAGCAGAAAAAAAAAATTCTTTTTCGAAATAATCGAAAACAGGGCTAACTCAGCATTCTTTTTGTAAGTAAAAAACACTTTTCAAAAAAAAAAAAAATGGCAGAAAAGTTGGCAAATCAACTGAACATCATAGCAGTTTTGTGTAAGTCAGAAGTGCCCAACTGATTAACCGTAATCATCTGGTTGATCGCAGAACGATGTCTAGACGATCTGAGCAAGTGATCACAAAACTATTTTGCTGCTGAGTGGTTTATTGGCGTTTTTCTTACCTAAAAATAACAAAGAATAAAAGAAGCATAAAAAATTTTATCATGAGGTTTTTCTTTTTTTTTAATTAATGACATAATTCCACACTGGGACTTTCTAAAGTTTTAACTGATTAATCTCTTTGTAAATGTATTGCTGAGTTCGTTTTCATATCTAAGTAATAATCATTTTGCCAAACCATTATTTTTAAATTTTTTCTCCTACTCTCACCATTAAACGAAACATTTCAAGGGTTATCACAAAACATCTGTCAACAAATAAAGGCGATGATTATGACTTTAAAACGGAGATTCGTGCCTGGATGGAAGAAGTGAAATACTTCGGTTAGAAAACGTTGAGATCAAGATCCTATGTCGTATGGTTCTAACACGGAAAAGAGGACAAGTTATGCTTGAAACTGATGAAAGAAGTCTTACTTTCAATGATTCACTGGTAACTCCTATCACGTGACTTGGAATTGAGGTTTCAAGATTATAGTTAGACTTCCTGTGCTTTTAATCCTTTTTCGTAGCTTAAAGAAAAAAAAGTAGGAAACCTGTGACGTAAAGGAAAGTTCCTCCAAGCCGAATATTTTTAATTTAAGTGTTTATATACTTCCCCGCTTCTTTTTTTAATGCTATTTTTAACTTGCTACCAAAAAAGGTTTCAAAAGATGCACAAACTTTTTTTTTCTTATTTTCTTAGGATTCACATCGGAAGAAAATGTAGCTATGATTCCTCGGGTCAACATCACCTTGTCTATTGGAGATCCTCAGCTCGAACCTCCTTCTGATCCTGGCGGGATTACCAGCCCTGCCCCTCCCGATGCAGCAGACGTGATGGAATGGGCGTTACCCCCGCCGGGGGCGGACCCAGGACCCTGGGCTAGTACCGCTCATCTGAGCCTGGCCGTCCTGATAGTCTTTCTGCTCTCAGCCTTCATCGTCTGCGGCAACGCCCTACTCCTGATGGCAGTCTACCGCTTCAAACGTCTCCGCAACCCCAGCAACTACTTTGTAGCATCCCTGGCATCAGCAGATTTCGGACTGGGGCTCTTGCTCCCGCCGGGGCTTTATTTCGAAGTTTCTCGTGCCCAGGTGCGATGTGCAGCCCTTTGCCTTCTTCCCTACTGCCTCTTCATCTTGTTGTGCTCTGTGAGTCTTCTAAGCGCAACGGCTGTCGCCGTGGATCGGTGCACGAGCCTCGCTTCCCCTCTGAGGTACAACAATATCATCACGCACGGTTCTGTCGTGCGGTACGTGGCCCTGTTCTGGATATACTCCCTCCTGTTGTCTTCCTTTCCCTTCCTTTACTGGTATTCTGCTAAAGGAGGAACCTCGCCAGACACCCAATCGTGCTCGTTCACAGACGTGGTCCTGTGGCCATCTCGTGTCTTCCTCTTTTGTGTTCTATTCGTTCCGTGCGCGTCACTCCTCATCGGTAGTTACGGTTACGTGTATGCCGTGGCAAGATCTCATGCGCGAGCAATATTCTCAGCAGAATTGTCCTTCCGGCAGCATCCGCTGTCTGGTCCACGCTATGGGCGCACTCTGGCGGTCACGGTGGGACTGTTTTGTGCCACGTGGATCCCGTTCCAGCTGGCAGCTACTTTTTCGAGTGCATTGAGTGGACAGACTGTTTTCTACCTTGGCCTGATATGCATCATCAGCGCTGCCACCGATCCGTGGATATATGGGTATCGCAGTGCGGAATTTCGTGTGGCATCCATTCGGATTTTAGAGAATGCTTTTCCGCAACTCAGGGGCACTCTGCTGCCTCACAAGCCACAGGTGGTTCGACGGACGAGCGCAATCAGCTGCGCGTCACATGCTAGACTCGGTGTGACACCAAATCATATGACGCACACCGCAGACACCATGTGTGCAACTTACATCGAAATACCAATTATTTCACGACCTTTCGACGAAATATCAGCGTCCCAAGTGTGAACGTGAAATATATTTATTTCATACATATGCACTAGGTGTACCCACGAAATATGTTACGTTTAAGCTTAACCATGACACTTTTCGAGATATGGTGTCAGTTACAGTGATCGATCAATTTCACTAATAAAACTAGATCCTAAATCCAAAGATGATGACAATAATTTATTTTATTAACTAAGTATTTTAAAAAGATCTGAGGCTGGGACTTGGATCATTCAATAATGATTACTTCTGTGATACTTGTGAAAAGTGATGAAAGAGTTGTGGACTAACTCAATTACGAATGATATTTTTAATCTTACTTTTTGTCTTGTGAAAAAAAAAAACTTTTATGAATGTTTTTTAATGATGTATTGTATATTACAGTAAGTATCTAGAATCTTGTGCATTTTTTACGAAATGGTAGTAAATTGATTTGCGTGGTTAGTTAAAAATTTAATTTTATGACTTCGTTTTACAAAAATACTATCGATGTATTTGTTAATATAAACAGAGTTATCGGAATATATCTAGCCAACTTTGACGGGGGTTAAAGGGAACGAATATAAAGCAATTCTTGGTACAATGTCTGTCCAGATACGACACGTGAATGTTGCAGAGGGCGCTGTGTAACGCAGTCTAAACAAGGAAATCTGTCCACGCTGTAATTTTACACAGCATGCAGCGCGCAGCATACAAGTAGAGATCTAGCTGCGTGTTTTTCTAGCTATAAAAATCCTTCTTGACATTTTTTACAGGAGCAAAACATACAAAAAGCAGTGAAGACCGTAACAGTAAAAATTCCCCTAAAGACTAACTTTCTAAGGATGAAATACAAAATGGCATAGAAAAAAATGATCTGTACTCTTTTGACTTTTAACATTTGGAGTGCTCGAAATTCTGAATATGAAAAAATAAAAAACATTCAAATGCAATATTTTTAAAATTCCAATTGCTTCGCTGTATTCCTCTATTTTCCACGATGCTGAATTTTCCTATATTAAACGTAAAAATAGGCTTGCCTAAATTTTTGAGGCGAATTCTGGAATTCAGTGCGTACACGCCCCCTGGCCGCTAACGCTCGCCAAAACCCTCGGAACTGCTGACGCAGCCCCATAAAGATCGCTGCCTGGTCACTAAAGTTTTCAGTCTAGCCCCAATAACCCTTTTCAACTCTTTAATACAGGAATTATAAGGATTTATACAGGAAGGATGATTCTTATGTTAATGAATGGTTTCTGAACAAAAGTATGTTACAGCTAATAAAATACTTCGAAAATAAATCTGATAAATTCGAAAAATGTGATTTAAACAAACTTACATCCGCCAATTTCTGCTCTGATCAAGCGCCGTTCAATCAGTTATTTATCAAACAATTTTGTGTAACTAAGATAAATATATAAATGAAGGACTGGGAGCAATAACATGGTAACCCACACTTCATGCAAAATCAAAAGGTAGAAACGTTGTTGTAAACAGTACTGTTGGGTTACCACCATTTAATATCACATGAAATGTGAGTTACCATGTTATTGCTCCCAGCCCTTCAAATTTGCGTTGATCCCAAAAGGTGGTAACGCAACAGTACTGTTTTTAACAACGTTTCGACCTTTTGATTTTGCATGAAGTGTGGGTTACCATGTTATTGCTCCCAGCCCTTCAAATTTATGAAATATTACGTTTTGAAGCTATAATACGTCAGCGATTTAAAATAAAACATTTTTAGCACAATCATTGGTCAATTCGCATGCGTTGCCATTCGATGAGTTGCAATGGGACGCTTACACGTGCAGGGAAATACATATAGTATATAGATACTGAGAATAAAAGCTTCCCATCACCACCATGTCCTGCATATCTCATGCAGCTCCCTCTACCAACCTCATGTGCCGTACCCGGAAACGTATTATACTGCGACTGCATTTATATTCATCCTCTCTAAGCCACTTCAAATTTTGGCTTCACATTTCACTTTTCTATCGCCCTTTACATACATTTATGAGCGTTTCACGATCAAATTGCAGGTGGTTTGTGCTAAAACTAGATTTTAATAATTTTTGCATTTTTTTTCCTTGCATGAAACTTATTTAATTCAATTCCTATCGATAAAATACTTAGCTTAAACATACTATAAAACATATTTTCCGAAACAAAAAGGTGCCTGAAATTTTACTACCATTTCTGTCTGCTGCATCTATATATGAATGCAATTTCTGTTAAAATATGCATACGATAAAGTATGGATATTTTAATAAAACTAAATAATGAATTGAATAACGTCCTAACAAAGTATTTTGCTGTTGCAAACATTGAAAGCATTTTATTTTCTGAATCTGTTTAAGCATTTGAAGCAAAATCGCAGCATAGTCCATAGAATAGGGTTAAATTATAAAAGACGCCATAAATATTCAAAATAAATCCACTGACAACCCTGCTTTTAAATCTCTTTATGTCGAAAGAATTTATGTGAAGAAGTAATTTCAGCTCACAATTGAAATTCAAACTATCTTTTATATTCGGAAAACCTAAAATTTGCAACATGCAACAGTTATTGTTGACCCATAAAATAAGCAAAATGTATTTCGTTCCGCCATTGCATACAGTTTTATTAATTTAAACTGTTTAAACATGATACAGCTAAAATTAATACCGTCGTCTGCAAAATAATAGAATAGAATGCAGAATGAATCAGTTTATATGAGTATATGTACGTACACAGGGAGATCCAAAAGTCAGGACCAACTTTGAAAAGAAATAATTCGAAAATGAATGAAGATAAAAAATACAGTTTGCACTGAACGAATCGAAAAGAAGACGGGTTTTGTATGGCAACGAAACAAAAATAATTGTTTTAGACCAACAGATGACGCTATAGCTTTTTATTTTTCCATAATTCTTATAATACAGTTTAACTAAACGGGCTTTCTCAACTATGAGCAGCATTTCGATGCATATTAGCTTCAACTACCATTACTCCTTTTTACATCGTTTTTACATCGTATTTTGTTCAACATTTACATCAATGATTTGATCCAGTCGATTAAATCTATTCCAGGTATTAAGTGCCTTCTTTTTGCTGACGATTTGGTCATATGGACTGAAACTAAAAAACGCAATGGAGTCAAGAACATTGAGGAGACACTTAACAGAGCTATGGGGGCATTGTCCAGTTGGTGTGATAATAATAACATGTTTTTAAATGCTTCAAAGTCAGCTGTTCAGACGTTTTCGCTTGCACATAAGAAAATAAAACCTGAAATAAAATTTAAACAGGATATTCTATCCCATACTGATGAATATAATTATTTGGGAGTAACTTTTGACAGCAAGCTTAATTGGAAATCCCACGTTGAGAAGACTGTTGAAAAGGTATGCAGACGTTTAAACGTATTGAAACGCTTAGCGGGCTGCAAATGGGGCTGTAGTCGTAATACGCTTGAAATTACCTATAGGACGTTTGTTCTCCCATTAATGAGCTATTGCTGTGAGGTACTGAGCACTGCATCAAAACATGTCCTGAACAGAGTTGAAACTGTACATAACCAAGCACTCCGCCTAATAACAGGAGCCGTGAAATCAACACCACTGGATGCATTGTTTTTATTTACTAATTTCAGATCAATAAAATCATACATAGAGGAGAAAACTCTACTTTTATTTGAAAAAATGCAAAGAATACCATTTAGAAACGAATGGAAACCGCAGTTGCACCCGAGATCTCTCAAAACGCAAAAGGGGTTTGTGCAGTTTGCGCTTGATACAAAACGAACGTATGACATCAATTCTAACCTGCAGTCGCTCCCTTTACCAACAAACCCATGCGAATACGAACCAGTGAATTATGATTTAAATTTGATACAGCCTGTTTTAAAGAGTGAGACTGACCAAGTAGTTCTTAGGGCCATTGCTCTGGAGACGATTTACAATAAATACCCCGAAAGTGAATGGATACATATATATACCGATGGGTCAAGAGTAGCAGACCATATAAATGCAGGTGCAGGCGTCTACAGTGAGCACTTTTCTTTTTCTATTCCTGTTGGCAAATATGCCTCTTCATTCGATGGAGAGGTAAAAGCTATACACCTGGCTCTAGATCAGGTGAAATACCGTGATTTTAAACTTAAGGGATGCGTTGTCCTATCGGATTCTCAAGCGGCTATTGAGGCGATAGCATCGATAAAGAGCTGCAAATCGCAGGAAATCTCTGAATGTCGCAGTTTCATTAACGATCTGGTGCAGCAGAATATAAAAGTGGTGTTGCAGTGGATCCCTGCACACTGTGGGATTAGAGGAAATGAGCTTGCTGATGCTCTGGCCAAGAGGGGGTCTGCTATTATTCAACTACCAAATGAGCCAGTCTCATTCAATGCAATAAAGTTATATATAAGGAAAAAATCAAGAGTTTTTTTTTGGCAAGACCTAAAAGGTAGAAGCAACCACAAAGTTTGGTTTACAAACCGTGATTTTGTCCCTTCAGCACCAAGAGCAGAGTCAGTGGCTTTGTTTCGACTTTTAACTGGCCATGACTGTTTACCAAAACATCTTTACCGCTTAAGGATTGTGAAGAGTCCCAATTGTCCCCTTTGCAATTCAAACGAAGAAATGGACATTCGTCACCTGCACACTTGCACCCAGCTTTCCAGACGTAGCCTGTGTGACCGTTATTGGGAAGCAAGAGAGCGTATCGGCAGCTAAATATTTCACCCTATTGTTTCTGTATTTTTCCTCGTTCTGTGTATTGTATTGTTTCTGCTATTTTGTTCTTTGTAACCTTTTCTTGCTGCCAGCCATTGGAAATTAAAAAAAAAAAAAAAAAAAAAAAAAAACATCGTTTGTTGCTTTGCTTGATCCTAGATCAGAATTCCGACAGCGCCATCTGTTGGTTACAAACAGAACTATTTTTGGTTAGTTGCGAGACAAAACCCGGCTTCTTTTCTATCCATTTAGTGCTATCTTTTTATCTTTATTCGTTTTCGAATTATTCATTTTTAAAGTTGGTCCTGATTTTTGGATCATCCGATATTTTAGTAGATTGTTGGAAGCAAGTTAAACGATTTGAATTGACAGACGTTTATTGGTCATTCTGAAAAAAATTGTTGCAATTACAAAACTGAACATATTAGGATTTATTTATCCTGTTTTCTACACCTTTTAACAATTTAAACTAAAATCTATATTAATTTAATTGTATTCCATAAAACTGGTATACTTTTTCGTCTTAAGTAACTAAATTTCAATTATTACTTATTAAAGAAGACAATATCTGCTCTGTTATCACTCTCGTTTGTATAGATAGATATTTTTAAAAACTTTGTCTTATGTAGCAGTTGGTAATTATTAGTAAATGTCTAATAGCATTTTAACGAGTAAAATTTTCTAAACTATTCGTTAAAATGTGCCTTCTCTGTTACTAAGCTAAGGTAACATTGTGAAAAAATAATCTTTACTTTGTATAAGCTCGTTCCGTTTATTCTATTTTTAATTAACAGTTAGTTCATTTTTATCATAGCCTGTGTAGCAGTTGGTAATTGCTTTTAAATGTCCAATAATATTTTAATGAGCAAAATTTTCTAAACTATTCATTAAAATGTGTATCTTCTATTCCTTAACTGAGGTAACATTGTGGACAAATAATTTTTATTTTACGTTAAATCACTCAGTTTATTCTAGTTAAGTTTAACTTTTTTTTTTTCATACCGATAGCAGTTGATAATTTTTATTAGAAGTCCAATAATATTTTAATGAATAAAATTTTTACAGACTCTTCATTAACATGTGTTTACTCTGTTACTAAACTGAGGGAATATTCTGCCGTGTGCGGGTAAACAGCAGTATCAGCAGAAATGAGTTTTCGAGATGTTTGAAGAAATGTGTTGTTTATTCAATACTAACAATAGAAAAATGTTGGAATTAGACACTCTTTTCATACCTTTCTTTCAGCGGAAACCAAATAAGCGAGATTTTACAGTAAAGATAACGTACAATAGATGACAAAAATGCAAAAAAATGAAAAATTTGCAGTTACTGCCCTTTACCTGCACACGGCAGTATTCTGGACAAATAATCTTTCCTTTGTGTTTTATCATTCTGTTTATTTTATTCAAGCCCTAACATTAAGTTCATTTTTATCATATCCTATAGCAGTTAGTATTAATTATTAAGTATTCAATAATATTTTAATGAGTATAATTTCCTAAACTGTTCATTGAATGTGCCTTCTCTGCTACTAAACTGAGATAACATTGTGGACAAATAATCTTTACGTTTAATCATTGTGTTTATTCTAATTAGGCTTAACATTTAGTTCATTTTTTTTTTCATATTCTATTGCAGTTGATAATTGTTATTAAATGTTCAATAATATTTTGATGAGATGCACTGACACTAAACTGAAGTAAGATTCTGGACAATTTGATCTTTATTACTTTGTGTTTAATTACTCTGCTTATTTAATTTAGGCTTAACATACAGTCATACGGTGCAATATTGTCTTGTCCTATAGGACTAAAACTTTAACTAATTCTACTCTTAGATACTTAATAGTTAAAAATAAATGAAGTAACATAGTGGACGTTGAACTAGATACGAGTAATGGGACATTTTTTTGAGAATGCTCATTATGCTGTAAATTCTGAAATAGAAATGTCTTTCTTTCTCACCGTTTATTTTAAATTCAAAACAAATGCTTTACTATTATCTGATCAATGATGTTCCGTAAATTTACAATCATGTTTTACTTCAAAATGAATTTTTTTATTGAAAGAAAAGTTTCCTAGTGCGTACGCTCCACACTAATCTTGTCTAGTGATAACTTCTAAAAAATACCACAAAAACAAATTTTCGATTAATCATATAGGTAAGCGACAACAATAGTGGCACACTTCAAAAACCTAAAAAAGCATAAATTACTCTTTCTTGTCACAATACTGCCTCAATGCTACAGAATGTCCTGAAATAGACGGACTGTTTTCAAAAATTTATAACACGAAAATGATGAATGATAAAAACAAATTCTTGCAGAACATTCACGTGATGGGTCGTAAATATTTTCCCCGTGAGTTTAAAATTTTAGTTCAAAATTTTTTAACAGATGGCGCTTCAGATATTACGCCCATAAATCAAAGAGGAAGATTTGTAATTCACCAATTTTTTCCTCCGGTTGCGACATGTGATTGTAGTCGATCGTAGACATTTTAAAAATATTGTTATGTAATTTTATTCAATAAAATTTTTATTTCGGAGAAGTATGACGTCATTTTCTGTCTTTCTTTGATTGAAAGGCTTGCTATCTGCAGCGCCATCTGTTGAAAACATTTTTAATTAAAATTTGGAACTCTGGGGGGGAAAAATTACAGCCCGCCATATAAACTTCCTGCAGGATTTTTTTTTTCTTAATCATTCACCGTTTTCCAGTTATAATTTTTTGAAAACAGTCGGTCTATTTCAGGACACCCTGTCGTTTACATATGAGGCAGTGAGAAGCAAAGTGATGTAAGTGGACATTTTCAAGTTTTGAGTAAAACGCTTATAAAGATAACGTCCTAGGTAGGCTCCCTTGAATTCTTTTTTAAATCATGCTGTACAGCAGCACCTACCAGGGCTACTAGTAGTACTATCTCTTGCCCCAAGACAGAGGAGAGGTTCACCTATTATTTGCGCAGGTTATCTCCAAATTTTTAATTTTGCCACTTAGAGGAGAGTGGGTCACAATGAGAGAAAAAGCACATGTTTTTACTTTTTCGTATATTGGTGAGTTCTAAAACACAATGACGCGTCTCATTGTGGCTCAAACAACAAAATAAAGATTCTTGCTTCATATCATTAAAATAAACCATGAGTTAAAAATAATATAACTGAATAATAAAAGATTAAAGTGTCAGTAACAACATAAACTACAACACTTAGCTTAATGTTGAAGTTTTTCAAGATTATGATAGAATGCAAGAAATTATTCTAATAACTTTCAGTGAATCCCCGAACAGTAACCTAATTTTTTTATACAAAACAAAAGTATAGAACAGCATGGAACTAGGGATTCTGGGAAGCATTTTGGTTATGTTTACTCCTCCTAGTTGGTGATAGCTGTCAGAATTGTATTTATTTTTGAATTTACAATGTCTCATTGTGGCCCATGTCTCATCGTGGCCCACCCTCTCCTACATTCCTTTGCTTCTCACTGCCTCTTATCAAGTGCGTAATAGAATCATAGTAGCACATCATTAAAATTTCATAATTTAGCAGAAAAACTTTCAAGCGTTAACTATACTCTTAATTTAGACTACAAAATCCAACTAGCGAACGTAATATCAGTAGTCTTGTACTCATACTGTACTATTTAAGAACAAATCAGTCAAATGTGGTTAACGAGAAACGTAATTCTCTGCAAAGCAATAAAACGTCGAAAATCCGAAAGTCAAAAACCAGAAACGTCAAAAAATCGAAAATCAAAAATCCGAACGCACAAGAAATTTTCCTTTTTGTTCAGTAAACAACGAGAGTGATTTTTCGTTGTAAAATATAATTACATCTTATAGGGTTTCGTACTGTATCGTATGTCATGTACGTTATTTGGTTAGATGGCATATTATTTTCCTAAAAGGTATTTTCTTCGTTATTTTCGAAAATCCGCACTCTCTATGATCCCAAATAGTTTAGATTTTTGACGTTTGCTGTCCTCTGTGTGTGTGTGATTTAACCACTATTGTCGAAGGAGGGCGATATGTACCCACGTTCATACAAATTTAAAAAATTTTGTGAAGCAGCAATAATTGCTGGAAACACAACAAAAATGCAAAATGTACCCGACAAAAAATTTCTATTGGTAATTATCAAATACATTTGCTCCAAATTCGTGCAGGGTTTATGTAAAAACTTTACAAATCAAATGTTTACAAAAAAATATTTTTTTCTTGTTAACATTTATAGGGCTAACTATTATGTTGCTCAATTTTTTATTCTTATTTGCTACATGTTGTAGAAGAAAACTACGTTTGACAAATTGATCAACTCTTTAAAACGAACCAGATAGTAATTATTAGAATACTTGCACTTTCAATTTCAGACATGAATTTAAAGAGATGGAAATTTCAGAAAGTTGTGATAAATTATTTTCTGAAATTCTTAAAACCTCACTTTCTAAAATAATCTGATTTGGAAACAGTGTGGCGTAGTGAACGTTTAAAAAAAAGCAACAAACACTTCACAGAGTGACGGATCTATCCAGCTAAAAATTAACATAAAATATTTAAATTACATTAGTCTTTGCTTCCTCCTAATGAATGTGAACTAGGAATCACATCCTTTCTAGTGCTTCCATGAACTAATGCAGTCTTGGAAACTTTTAAAGTTTTGGAATTATTATGAAAATTTGAAGATCCATTTGCCATTCAGAAACCCTCCCTGTATCCTTTTTCCAAACGTAATCCCTTTTTTAAACTCTTGAGATCCTTGTAGTAAATATTTAACTGTGTCCCAGAGCTTTAGTTTCATATGTTGAAGTTAAAATTTATAAAACCGAAATTTTTCTAAAAATAAATATTTGTATTTAATGAAGGCATAACGAAATTTTTCTAACTGTTCCGAAGTTATTTCCAACTGTTCTCGATATACTTTTAAAATTTCCAAATCAGTTTTTACTCAGAATTTAGCATGAGATTTAATTAAAAATGAAAAACAATTACTAAAACCTATCATAAGAGACCACAGCTCTCAATGGAATTGGTCAACGCTTAAAGTGCTCCAATGTTAAAAAATATTTGTATGCAAAAAGCCCTCAAAAATTGCAGACGCACTACGCATTACAAATAAACTCATTAAAACATGTTAACGCTACAGGTTACATCTACAAGAATTTTTGCAACATGGCTGCCAAGTATTGCTGTGACACGTAGTCCCTTCATAAAGAAAAAGTAATAATAACTCCCAAAACAAAAAGTAATAATAACAAATTTAATAACTCCCTTTGGGGGGAGAGGTGGGAATTGGCAACTTACTAAGGAGCATTCTGCTTGTCTTGAAATGTATTTCAGCCTTTCTCTGAATAAAGACGGGAAATCAGCCGCACTGTTTAAGAAAAGAAAATCCTAAGCATATGTATTTAGGATCGGCGTGTCAAGGCCAAATCATTTTCCCACTCTCCATCCTTTCCGATTTCTGGTTGTTGTGATTACGGCATTATGAAAATTTCCCTAACGTTATTTCTGCAAGATGCAAATTGGGTATATTTCGAGTTATGATAATATAGTGGTAAAATTTAAATCAAATTTTTTTTAGATTCACTGGCAAAAATGCATTTTGAAATTTGAATATTGTTAAAAGACATATATTTTTTAACATTTAAATATTTTTAAAGATGTTTCAGAAAAAATAAAGTTTTCAAATTAGTTTTTAGACAAATTTTGTAATAATTAGGAGAAACATTTGTTTTTTTTTAATTTTATAAAATAAATAAATAAATAAACGATTTAGAACATGTAAATTTTGAAATTGCGAGTTCAAACGTAATATTTATTCCAATGAGGTTCTTCAACTGCGGGGCATAGAAATAACAGTGTGTGGCGTCATTATCTCTCTTACCGTTTCAATGGAGACGAAGTAGAAAGCATGTCCTTGACGCGCCTATTCTAAAGAAACGGATTAAAATAAAATCAGTAATGTAATAAGAGTGTGCCACAAAAACTTTTCCCCGAAAGGTAATAAAGTTTCTGAAACTAACAGACTCGAATGACTATTTACTAAGCTAAAAACAAATCATCTCACTCATTTAACGTAACAAGGTCGTGCAACAATATCTCTCTCTCTCAAAAAAAAAAAAAAAAAAAAAAAAAACATTATTAGACATTGGAGGTAACTTATTGAAAATACTCCTCTACAATTGGGTCAAATTGTTTATTCCATATAATTACTGCTTTGAATATTTTTGTACCAAATATTGAAACTGATTATTTACATTTTATATATGTGAACCTTTTTCGGAGATTTCAGGGTGCAGTTTAGATAATTCATTAAAATGTAAACTGATCTTTCTGCTACAATGGTGGTAAAGTTCTTACAAAATGGGGCGTGGCTAAAGGGTGTGTGGAACCTGGAATTTTGAATCTAATTTGGTACGCATTCAAGGAGGTAATGCAAGGTATGTAAGATTTGCTAATTGATAGCACACTGCCCTGAAATTCTTGAAAAATAAATTCAAACAAAACATGAAATCATCACAGTATCAATAATCAGTAAAAAAAAAAGTACTCAAATGTAGCAGCCAGTTTAGGACGGAGGAAGTCTTTAAAAATCACCCAATACTTCTTTTTAACTACAGTATTCAAAATTCATTCAAAATCGTATAAAGTATAGAACATTAAGTGAGCAATGTCCTTAAGAAGTGATAAGAATCTGAGCAATAAAAAAGTTAAATAGTTTATGATTATAGTTTAATTAGGTTTATTGCAGATAATACTATTTTTGACCATTTGATTATTTTTTGACCTCTTTATTTTAAGATTTATTGGTGGATATTTTTTCTTACCCTTCAAAATTAGGAATAATTTGCTGCTATGCTTCATATGTGTAAGTGTTCCTATTCATGTGGCAAAAAATGTTAAATGTTTTCACAATTTTACATCATATTATGTATATATGCAAAAAATGTCTATAATGTTTCTTTGTGATATTAAAATCCTACGTATGTACTAAGTACTGTATTGTGAAGCTTATCTTGTCTCTTGGCATCCAGTGTAAAAAGAGCTTTTCTTGATGTCTTCCCTTTGTGTACTGCGCATAGATACAAAAATAAATGTGCAAAAAAAAACTGCTGTTTTTTTTTCAACAACTTTCCCAACAAGTTAACGGCAAATAATTCCTGAAATTGGTCATTATTATTTTTTGACAATTAGGAACGTTGGAGTACTATTTTTACTTTTAAAGTTTGTAGTTACTGGCAACAAAATTAAAACAATATTTCTTCAATGCAATAGAAGTCTATGAAAAGCTTTTTTTTTTTTTTTAGTTTGAAGTCTTTCAATACATAATCACTGAAAATTGAAAAAAAATTGTAAATAGGACCAAAATGAGACGAATTTAGTCATTTACATCACTGATGGTGTACCTTGAATTCATGAGTAGTAAAGGGTATCCCAAAATTAACGCAATATTTGAATGTGCCGCCATTATTGCAGCAAATTGTTGCCAACACTGAAAAAAGGACAATCTGACAGCTGAGGAGAGTTTAGGGTTATTAAAAATGGAGCGTTATAAGATACAATAACGCATTTTCATTATTGAACAATTATGTTTAAAATAATGAAAGTTGATGCTGGTCAAGCAGTTACTGTTATTGGCGCTCGATATCACAATACGGTAATTCATGGGTGGTTGTGGGCTTGTTGACATAGAAATTTGACTTCAAGTAGCCCCATAAAAAGAAATCTAACGATGTTAATTCACGCGATCTAGGGTGGCAATTCTGATCGCCGAAGCGAGAGAGTACACGACCAGGAAATGCCTATTCAGTAATCGAATTGTTTCACTGGCTGCATGGTAGCATAACACTCCATTTTTACTAACCCTAAACTCTCAGCGGTCAAATTTTTCTTTTATCATGGCTACCAACAATTTACGGTATAAATGGCGGTGAATTCAAATCTTGGGTTAACTTTGGGACAACCTTTATGTATATTGTGCACCTTACACCAGTTTTAAAAACCTTAAATCCAGCAAAATATTGATTTTTTTTCAACTTTTACTTAGCTAAGTGACATCTTATATATGGAAAAACATAACTACACTGAAGTGTCAAAATAACTGGTATACGCATGAAAATAAGAGAGGTATAGAAGCAGTCAGATTAATGTGATGCGATCAGTATATCAGTCAACAAGTGCCTAGTCAACTTATTAGATCGGGTACTTCTGTTACAGTGGCAGATTACAGTGACTTAAATGCGTTTGAACGTAGTTTTTGAGCTGGAGTGCGAGAGATGCGTCATAGCATCTATGAGGTTTCGATGGAAGTCGGACTTTCTATTACCACCATTTCTCCAGTGTACCGTGAATATAAGTAATCTGGTAAAACATGGACTCTCAAACATCATGATGGCTGGAAAGATGACTGTCAAAAACCATTAACCACGATAGACGTGTAAACTTGACTCAAATTGCTGCAGAAGTCAATGCTGGAGCAGCAATAAGCACCAGCGTTCCAACTATTCAGCGAACCATCAGAAATTTGGGCTTTCAGAGCCTAAAGACCTACTCTTGTACCACTGTTAGCACAGCGGCACAAAGCTTTTTGGACTAGTGACGACTGGATACACGTTGCGTGGTCTGTCGCAGAGGTTCCCAAACTTCAGACCTCCGCGGACCCCCTCCGAAAAAATTACAAAAATCCCCCCCCCCCCTTTTTTTGGCGTGCGCAGAGAAAAAAAATGACACGGTTAAATCTATTTCTTTCTTTTTTTTTTTTTTTTGGAATATATTTTTACGCTATTTTTCCTTTACATTTATTTATTCATTGTTCTGCATAGTTTAAATAATGTGTAAAGTGTTTACTTCCGAGAGTTCCAGGGGAGGGGCCTGTTGCGTCCTGCATTTACTTAAGCAAGAACTTTTTTTATTCCTCATATAAAAATGGTTTTTTTTTTTTTTTTTTTTTTTTTTTTTTTTTTTTTTTTTTTTTGACCGTTACTCGTCCTTCAATCTCGATTATATTTATCATTTTAACTGGACCCCCTGGCAAGGAATCGTGGACCCCCGGGGGTTCGCGGACCACAGTTTGGGAAACTCTGGTCTATCGAGTCTCGTTTCCAATTGTATTGGGCAGGTGGACGCTTATGAATTCGTGGACCTTTCATGTCAACAAGGGATTGTTCAAGATGGTGGAGGCATGGTAAAAGGCGTAGTCAGAGTGATATCGGATCACCGATACGTCTAGATACTAATTTGACATGTAACAAGTACATAATATACATTCTATAAAAACCTCCCATTTATATACATTATGCATTCCGAGTTCCGACAAACATAGACAATTCCAGCCGGACGATCAGGGCCGGATTGGCTATAGAGCAGAAATAGCAAATGATACGGACCCCGCGCCGTGAGAAAAAATTCCAGAAAAAAACAACTTTCCGTACTTTAACCCGTTTAAATTTCTCTCTACCTTTCTCTTTTTATTTATATTTAGCTTTCCTAAATGCTCAGGTAAATTCAAAATCTTATTTTTTCGACAGATTGCTTTCCAGAAATTTCTCCCAATTGAAGTCTTAAAAACGCAATTTTAGTTGATCTTTTTTAGTGGAAGGAGAAAAAGCTCCGTTGGATCAGAAAAGTTTCAAAACTGACCTAAAAATTACAATTTTAGGCAAAGTTTGGAGAACGGAGAAGTGGATTTTCTCTGATTTGTTTTTTTTTTTTTTTTTTTTTTTTTCAAAATGAAGTCAATTTTAAGGTATCTTAGGAAATTTAAGGGAGTTAGGGTCCTAAAACTTTCAGCTATTCAAGCCTCAAAAAATAAATAAATAAATAAATAAATAAGAAAGAAAGAAAGTTTTGGTTGTTTCATAACACTAGAGGAAAGGGGAAGGGGTTCTTTCCTGAAATTGTGCTCAAAATTGAAGTCAATTTCAGGCTATCTTTGGGAGGAAAGGGTTTGAGGGATCGACCCATGGTATAGCTGAAAACAAAATTTCAAGCTATGTGGGAAGATTAGAGAAAGGGATGAGGGTCTGAACTCCCCCAGAAGCAATTCTGACTTCAAGTTTCAAACCGTGGTTTTAGATTATCACTGGAAACGTTATCGGGGGGGGGGGGATACGGGTTTGCTTCGCAAAATGTTAGAAACTGAAATCTTCAAGACGCAGGCTATCTTTAGTTCTAACTTTAGGTGAAGAGTGATGCTTTAGAGCCTTTTCTCCCGAATGTTGAGAAGCTAGAGAAGTAGGTGGGTATTCTCCTTTCGAATTTTTCTGAAATTTTTAAAAAATTAAGGGTTTTCTCCGCAATTTTTCGGAATTTAGGCTCTAAAAAACTCAAATTTAAGCAATTTTTGTTGATAGCAGGAGAAGGAGGATGCTGAAGTTTGGAAAGCACAAATCCTAAAACCACATTTTAAGGCCCTGTTTGGTGATGTTAGACAAGAGAGGGAAAAGATTTACCATCCAGAAATTGTTTAAAAGTGCTTTCTTCTTAAAGCTTTCGAAATTGGAGTCCTGAAAAGGTAATTATTAGTAATCCTTAAACTCTTTTTGGTTACTTAACTTAATGTCAATTTATCACCCTCAACATTTTCCGCCCGTGATATTATTCCGCCCGTGATTCCGCCCCGTAGATCCGGCCAGGGGCGGATCTAGAGGGGGGCCATGGGGGCCATGGCCCCTCCCAAAGCCTTGTGATCGTAGGAATGTTTTTAAGAAAAAAAAAAGAAAAAAAATATTATGAGAAGATAACAAAATTTAACACATGTGTTATACTGAAAAAGAAGCATAGGCCTTAATTGATAGGTAAATTATGTCACTACCCTGAAAACAAAACTTTTATTTCCAAAATTTTTCTCTATGTTTTACATCATTTCTTGATTCCAACTACAGACACTTGGACGATCTATAAATGCTGCTGTTCTCAGAGTATACCTATTGTTCACAAGACCAAAGAGAGCCTAAATTTTCGTTTTTATGGCTTTAATTTCGAAACTAGGGGGAGAACCCTCTTTTCCCATGCCCTTACACAAATGCCTTGATATGTAGCAAAAAAATTGCATTTTAAGTCTTTTATTTGGTAAAAATGTCAACGGAAACTAGCTAATCCAGCCCTTATCAGTTAACTTGCTTAAAAGCAACTTAAATGAAATTTTTTGGGATTTCAATTACAAGCGATCTTTGATAGGACCCCCTCCCTCCCTAGTTCATATCGTGATGATAGCTTTAAAAGGAGGTTTTTAGAGGAGTTCACGAATTTTCCATCCCTTTTTAAAATATGTATAAAATAGTTAAAAATCGAATTTTTAGAGCCTCAAATTCAAAATATTTCCAGGAAAGAGGGATTCTAAGCCTCTTCAATCTTCCTTAAATGTAAGCAAACATTACCTGAAGGTGCATTTTTAGGATGGACAGCTAAAGAGCTAGAAGAGCACCCCTCCTCTTCTTACTTCTCAATATATAATGACAGCATATTTTGGTTTCTAAGCTATTTTTTCAAAAAGTATTTTGGGGCCAGCACCTGAAACCTGAACTTTCTCGGTACATCATCAAAAATAAACAAAATGCGTTTTTAGTTTCCTAATTTTCAAAAATTACTCTGCAATAAAAATTTTGAAACATTTTCAAGGCAGATTCCTAAATGCGCCCCCTCACCTAATGTCCCGATACCCCGAAAATTGAGTTTTTAAAACTTCATTTTAATAAAATTTCTGGGGAGTTCGGAGTTTGTTCAAAAATTTCAGATGGCCCCTCCCAAAACAATCGGCTGGATCCGCCACTGGATCCGGCACTGTAAAAAACAATGAGGAAAATTAAGAGATCATGATAGAAGAAAAGAAAAAGATTCTGAGACTTCACACTTATGCTGAGCGAAATAAATGAATTGTTAAGAGAATATTAATTTTTGATGAACTAAAATAATTATGTGTAGAAGAAAAACTTTAAATATCGTTTTTAATTTTTTCCACTGAGTGGGAAGGAACTAAAAAGCTGCCACCCATGTCCCGAACCTAACCCCTTTCTTTTGCATCACCAAAGGTAGCCGAAAACATTTTTGAAATTCAGAAAAATTCAGGAAGAAAATTTTTTAACATAATCGAAAATCGGACATATCTTAAAGCCATGATTGGATATTTTTCTCCATTCCTGTAATATCAGCACCTTTGTTTTAAGAGCAAATTTAAGACCATAGCTACTAACGCGCAGTGTTTTTTTTTTTTTTTTTTTTTTTTTTTTTGAACAACCTCTGCAATACAGTCATATAAAACCATTTCAAGACACATAATATAAGACTAAGATTTTGTCATATTATGAATTTTTCAATTTATTTTCTAACAATCTTATATTTGTGAAAATACAGAGATTTTCAGCTGAATTTTAAAATTTGGACTTCATACAAAAAACCGTCGACAGGGACAATTTTGCTAAGCTGGACATCTTCGCCAGTTTTGATATTTCGAGCTACATATTTCTAAGCTCCAAAATCAGCGAAAAGATATGGCAGTTTCTTTACTCAATGAAAACACTACCACATCTATCAGCTAGTGTTGGAACTCAGTAGAGCGCGAAATATCATCGTTTTCGAAAACCGACAAGTGTGTTAATTCAAACAAAAAAGGCACAAATTTGGTTTCAGGAAACAAAACCATTTTACATTTCCAGACTTAAAATGAACAGACAAACAATCCTGGAGCAATCAAAGCATGAAAGGTAAATCATCATTGCGATCTCCATATCCCATATAAATGGAATTATAATCGCTGGTTTCTGATCTGTAGTAAAACATAAACCCCGGCCACCATAAATTCCGAAGAGTCACAACTTCTTCTAGAGAATCATTATGCATTACCCAACAACCTATGAAATGGAATAAAATACTGCCTGTACTATGATTGACGCTGTGAAAAAAGGAATACAATTATTTTTGTTTATTTTGAATTGTTTACTTTCGACCTTTTTTAGTTTTAAGCCAACTAAATGTAAAATCATATTGAAAAAACTTTTTGAATCTTGAACCGGAAAGTTAAATGTTCGCTAGTTAAGATACCACTGACGTACAATAGAATTCTTTTTGAGGCTTTAATATTTTGATAATTGTATGAATTCTATGAATATATATATATATTTTTTTTTCTTTTTTTTTTTTTTTTTTTTTTTTTGAAAATAGGTATTTTTCTACATTTAATCCAATCGTATTGCACCCCCGCATGGAAAGTGACCCAATTCAAAAAACAGTAACGGAGAAAATCTAGGTTTTACTCAATAGTAGTTTAAAGCGATTTAGTCGCAAATATTACAGTACGCGCAATTTATAATGGGCTGTTGACTGATAAGTTTTTGTTATCTAAATTAATAATGCATACTTAAAGTTCGAAAAAAAATTCTTCTAAGTTACGAAATTTTAATGATGTGTAAATTAGAAATATATTGTTTTTACGCCACCACGCACCAGTAATGTAAACCAACTTTGTGCGAGTTTTGTGGCAAGAAAGAGCAATAAAATTAAATTTTAAAGCTAGTACATTTTTTCCAAATTTTGGGTTACGTCACTTTCCTTGCCGGAGTGCGTTATGCTTCTATTTATTTTATTATTTTTTCAGGGGGAGCTGTGTTTTAATGTGTTAAGTACACATACTTATTTCATGCTAAATCATGTGCCTTTAAAAACAAGCAAAATTGAAAAACTGCTGCAAAAATAGTTCCAACTTTTCTACCATCGAAGATCAAGAATTTCGTGACAGGTTCATCGCCAAGAATATATTAGGGTCATTCCGGTGAACATGGTACATTTCAGTTTTCCAAACTTTTTTTTTTCAAAATCGTCTAATTCAATAAAAATTAATGTCAAATAATGGCAAAAGAGTTTAATTTATCTGAACTATAAAAATTAATTAGCACAATTTGGTATTAATATCCAATTTTTTTAGTTCTTTTATCAGAAATGAAAGATTTTGTCCACTCTGTTACACATTTAAAAACAACAACAAATTCAAGATTTTCAATTATTTTTTGAATTTTTTTTGTTCAATATAAACAAATGGAACATATCTTTCATACAAATGCTTAAAATGTCATTGTAAAAGGCACATTTAAATTTTATTGCTAATTATCTTACTCAAAAATACAAAACTTTAAAAAATCATTTGCAAAAGTTAGATTATTACATGAAACAAACTTTAAAAAAAATTGAAGTTGGATTATTCTAGTTAGTAATAGTGTAATTCTATGCAAATTAACCTTTTAATTAAATATTTAAAAAGAAAATTACAATCAAATCAGTTAAAATATTCCTGCAACAGAGTGGACATACCTGTAACAGAGTGGATACTATTATTGAAGATAGAAGTAATTTCTATGTTTAAGCAGAGAAAATAGATACAATGTTTCATTTTTTAAATTTTTGTGTTTAATTCATTCTATAAATTTGTTAAGCTAAGCTTTTTGAAAAACATCAATAGCATATGGGACTTGTTTACTATTTCCATAAATATTCTCCACTATGTTACACAAGAAGTGTAACAGAGTGGACAAATAAGTAGTTTTTTTTTTCTAAACCTAAACATAAAGTAACAGTTAAAATAGCAATACAAAAGCAAAGAGTAACTCTAAAGTTACTACTTTATATGTAATTTAGATTTTTCTTTTTATTTTAATTAGTAAAATTAATGTAACATAGTGGACATTTTGTTACTCAAATTTACTATCAGAGACAAAGAATAAATCTTACCTTGCTTGTTGACGGTTGAATCCACTAGTGTTAAAACATGGAGTTTTTACCATTTGGTCATCTCAAAAATATTGCTAGTTTTTTTGTAAAAATATTTTTTTATTCTTTAATGACTGTAGCAGAGTGGACATTTCAAAATTTGTAAACTGTAGGGACAATTGTAAATTCCCTGCATTTTCATTAAAAAAATATTTTTCTAGAAAAAATTTATTGTTTAAATTGTTAAAATAAAGGTGTTGCAGTATAATTGGAAATTTTTTTGTTATTGCATCTAAGCAATTACTTAAATCACTTTTTAACTGTCACTGTCTTGAAGCTGGGACATCAAGATTTTGCCTTTTTGGCTAACATAATTTTTTTTTAATTCCTAAATAAAATAATAAAAAAAAAAATACCTCATGATACAAAATTGCATGAAGAATAAAGAAAAAAATATGATTAATTTATATTAACTATCAAATTTTCTGTAAAAAATCCAAAAGTGCCGGACATGAAATGTATTATTTTCGTCGGAATGACCCATTACCAAACCCATTCTTAAAATCATGGATTCTCAATTTTTCAAGCTCTACGCAAGGATTAAATCCTGAGAATGGAGTTTATCATACCAACAAAAAGCTTCGTTAAGCTACCTCTGATGGGATTCGATTCTACGATCTCATTTCCGATACGACCGTGCGAAACAACGAGAAACGCGACCATTTCGCTTTGGACGAATCTCTTAAAGCTCTTTAGAGATCAACGGCAAGTGTTAGTTCTTGATATGGATAGAACTTGGAAAGAAATTTCCTTGACATGAATTTTACACAGAATTTTGCATTTATTAAGAAAATTTAATTGCTTGTGTTTGACATATTGAACAATAAAAAGGTGCAATGAAAGCATGTTTCTCACCTGGGGGATAATCCATACTAATAGGTTCTAAGAAATCCATCGCAACAATCCATTTGGCGTAAAATTTAGTGGCGACATGTGACGACTTTTCAAGCCTAATAGATAATTGCAGATTTTTTTATAATTTTCCGGGGTTTTCCCATCTGATTCACAAACATTTTTCGAATAAAAACTGTCAAAATAAAAACAAAAAATATTTTAAAAATAAAATACTTTTTGCTATAATGAAATACTTCGTGCTAATGATAAATAAACTTGGGAATTTCCTGTTTAAAATTGAGAACAAGTGATTAATTTACGAGGGCTATTCAATAAGTATTAAGACTTAATTTATAAAAAATACAGAACAACTTTAATCGTCATAATTTACATGTTTTCTTTAAGAGTAACTTCTGCGGGACTAAATGCATTTCTTCCAACGTTCTATCCACTTCTTAAAAACTTGTAAACGTTACGTATGTGAGAGCTCATTCAAAACCGCCCCCGCAGAGTTTAGACGTGCTTTGTTGCTTTCAAAATGTTTGCCTCGTAATGGTTTCTTAAGTTAAGGAAACAGCCAGAAATCACTGATGTAAAATTACTCTGCCATCCCCCTTGATGATAATAGCAGCATTTTTAATCATTGCCACTGTGATGGACGTTGAAGGTTGTCCCTCACGTTCAATATATTCCCAATTTTGCCTGCCTCCTTTAGCTTTAAAAGCTTTAGGACAGCAAAAAGTACTAACTTCAAATATTGCTTCATCGCTAAAAACGTTTAAGTATCACATCAAAGATCTCCGATGCTGAAATTTGCTGACGAAAACAAACTTTAATAGCATAATTCCAACGACGCTTCCGTTTTGACAACGGTTGCGTCTTGTGGGTGCCCGCCAACAGACTCAGCACAACTCAATCACGTGATACTCAGGAACATGAGTCTGCCTGTAGCTTTGAATAATACAGACAACATACATTTTTCATGCCACATAAATTAACATTTCTATGAGTGATTTCGCGGCAGTAAAATTAGTCTTATTTCTTGTAGGCGCCCACCAACAGGTTTCAATTCAATCACGTGATACTCAAAAACATGAGTTTGTACGCGCCAACTATCGGTAGCTTTTGTTAATACAGATAACATACATTTTTCATGCCGCATAAATTAACATTTCTATGAGTGGTTTCGCAGCAGTAAAATTAGTCTTATTACTTATTGAACAACCTACGCATATTAAAACGAAACGATCTGCTAATGTGTCTGAATCAGGTAAAGATTTGTAAAAAAAAAAAAAAGCTCTTAAAAAAATTCGATTGTGCATCTAAACTTTCGTTTTCTTTTTGTATTTTACTAAATCGCTTTACAATATTTTAAGTGGTTGCACCCCTATGGCAAAAACTTGTAAAAGTACACCGAGTTGCATTTTCCCATTAATTCCAATATCAGCATACCCATTGCTTACGTAACTAAATTAGGTAAAAATGAGGAGTCTTTTTAAGCTTTGGACATGCAACTAAACTATCGGGGGGGGGGGGGGCTGGTCAGTGTTTTACTGAATCACTGTTTTAAATGGTTACATCCTTAAGACAAAAGCTTCCAGAGGAGTACACAAGTTGCATTTGTCCATTCATTCCAATATCAATGCCGGAAAAACACAAATATATCAGATATATAAAGTTGATAACAATACCAGTTTGTAATCTTATGCTTTTATGTAAATTCTTTTTATCAGTTATTTTGCTAAGATTAACTCACACTACATTGCAATGAAATTAATCGTTTTTAAAACTATTACTAGGCATGTATATCAAATCTAATCTTTATTTTTAAATATTGTTGGCAATATTTTTCCCCTTTGATTTTGAAGCGTAAACATCTGTGAAGAAACAACATTTTTTTACAGAGATTCGAAAACACAATCAGAAATTAGAGCACCTGGAATACTGATAAAGAATTTTCTGCAATCATTTTTCTCACCCTTGAACCTTTATTCGTCTTGATAAAAAGGAAAAAAAAATCTCATCATATATCATCATTCATTCAGCACTGAAATTGTATCATATTATTTTTTATTTATGTATTTTTTTTCTCCTAAATAAAACTTTAGTGATTTTCTATTCATCACCCTATCCCCTTCTACTTTTTTTGTTATTTATTTACTGGGTTTTGGTACTAATTTTTGTAGTTTTCAATATTGAAGAATAGGGCTTTTTATAAAATGGAACGACCTCTCATTTTCTATAAAACTTGATTTTATTAAACCAGTTTTATGTTTTGCCCTAAATTCCAAACTTGTCTACGAGAACTTTATGCCTTCAAAATCATTTCGTATTATGTTTACATTTTGACTATTTATTTATTAATTAGTTTATTTATTTTCACAAAAGAAGAAAAAATATAATACGTATGTAAAAAGGGAAAAGGAAATGTGTTTTCATGAAATGAGCTGGTTTTCCTTCACTATAATAAATGCAATCACATATTACATAGACAAACAAATGAAATAGAATTCAACCTCCCCTCCCTCCGCCCCTTATAATTGTAAAAATTGCCATTTTCTTACTTTGTCCCATTTGTTTATTTTTTGCTTTGCATTTGAGCTGTTAAAATAGTTGAATTTTCGAATAAACATCTTAAAAACATTCTACGTAGCTTGACTATGAAGCATTACAATTAACTCTACCCAAGTGTGAATCACCGATTGGAATAAAAATTTGCACAACGATAAAGCACTTAAAAGTATTGAACCAGTACTTTTTTTTTATCGGCAACAAACACTTTTAACGGAGTGAAATTTACTCCTAAATATTGGATAATTGTGATTTAGAGGGTATACTATATTCTTTTATGTTAAATTTTAATTACAAAAATTCCAATTACGATCGAAAATTTGAAAAAAACAAAACTAAAGTTGATGTGTTTCTTGATTTTCAAACAAAATTCATGGAAAGAGGCATAACCGCAAACGATCAGTTAGAGAAACTTTCTGATGATCATTATGACTTCGAAAGGGTGCATAGTTTCCTTATCTTAGGCTCCATTATCACAGACTCTGGAGGTAACACCGAAGAAATACAGGCTAGAATCATAAAAGGAAACCGGGCATATTTTCTATACAGCTACCCTCTGAAAAACAAATTGCTGTCGAAATCATTAAAATACAGACTGTATAAAGCACTCATCCGGTGACATATGGAAATGAAACCTGAACCCTGAATATAAACGATGAAGGGGACCTACTGATTTTTGAGAGAAAGGTCATACGTAGAATCACTGGGCCTTTGAAGGTGGGTGATCAGTGGAGAGTAAGAACTAATATTGAAATTGAGAATACCCTTAAAGGAAAAAATATAGTTCGCTTTATAAAAGCCCAGCGTCTTTCATGGCTTGGTCACATTGAGCGAACAGACAATAATTTTAGACTGAAAAAGTTCCTGAAATGGAAGCCTTTGGGAACCAGGACCAGAGGGCGACCTAGAAAGAGATGGTTGGATGATGTTCGTGCAAACCTGGAAACAATGAAGATCCGCAGATGGAGGGAGAAGGTCGGTCAGAGGGCGATATGGAGCAAAATTGTGGATTAGGTCAAGGTCCATAACGGGTTGTAGTGCCACTTGAAGAAGAAGAATAATAATAACTGAAAGTTTAAGAAAAATATTTCGCGAGTCTCGCAATAACGGTGGGCTCGCAAAACGAAACGCTTCTACAGTAAATGCTCTCTGTATTAAACAGGAATAAGATCAAAGTTGCCTAATATTGTGATTGATTGTCATAAAAAACTACTTAGAGATAGAAAACAACGTACAAAGACTCAAACTAGCAAGGAAATTGCATACACGTGTTTCTGAGTTACATGGAGTCCTTTTTTGCTTGCAGAAGAAGTAAGCTTATGAATGAAAAAACATTACATCGATAATCTCACTTCTTTTGCATTGGAAAAAGGGTTAGTTGTCACCTTAAAATAAGTGTACACAGTTATCCTTCTAATCTGTGCCTTTACATGCTGTTTTATTTTTTTTCACTCACGCACAAAGGTATGTATTCATTTTTTAATTGGAGGTGTTCCTATCTAGGATTTATTCGTACGCTAATTTAATTAGAACGATTTGCATATTAACATCAACTTATTCGTGTTTAAAACTTGACTAACAGCAACAACAGCTTTTAGTAAATTGTTGTTTCGTAGAGTTCTATATTGTTTCAGTTTATTTTGCAGGTATAAATATATTAGGTGGAAAAACTTTTAATTTATCTCTCTCTCTTTCTCTGTCTATTTGTCTTTTTCATTCTCTCTATCTGTCTCGTTAAGAAGAGATAAAATGGAGGGAGTGACGACTTTCATTGGTGAAACCAAGACCCCAAGTCACATGACAGATTTTAAAGGGAATATCATAGGGAAAAATCAGGTTTCTTTCGCTTCTTTCACGAAAAACGTGTCAATCATTCGTCGTTTTTGGGTCACGTGACTTGGGATCGTTGGGTCAGCTTTCGCTAAGCCAATGATTGGACTTGCTCCCTCCATTTACTAATTCCTGATCTAAGGTCTCTCTCTCTCTCTCTCTCTCTCTCTCTCTCTCTCTCTCTCTCTCTCTCTCACACACACACACACACACACACACATTTTGTGTACTTATGTTCAATCTAGAGTGCCAAAAATGGTCGATTCCAAGCGCTGCCCCTTAAAATGCATGTCTTTCTCTTGCATCTATCTTTCTCTCTTTCTTTTCCACACAGTTATAATAGTCATTTATAGTTAAACAACTGTCCTTTACACTAACAAATCCTTGTGCAGCTGTGGTTCATGAAAGTTTCGAAAACGTTTCCGAGTATTTCGGAATTCTCCAAACAATTTTCAAAAACGTTTCTGAGAATTTCGGAATCCTTTTTCCGTGATTTTTTCTAAAAAATAATTCTTTACTATAGTATTGCATGCCATATCAGTTTCAATTCTTTCATATCTAAGAGCAATGAAACAAGCAATTTTAGAATCATTCGTGGATTTTTTTTTCTGAATTTCTAATGACAAATAGCATGGTTAACAGCATAACATATGCACATTTATAAAGTTTTGAAAATTTATGAAATAATATAGTAGTTTCATTCATAATCACAAAATCGTCGGGGGAGGAAAGGGGAGTACTTTCTCAAAAGTGGGGTTGTTTGTTAAACAATATTAAATTTCAGTTTTTCTCTCAATATTTTCAAGACAAAATTATCAACATATTGTATTTTTAATGCAAAACTTAAAAACATATCTTGTATCAAACTTGATAGCTTTTATTTTCGGATAAAATTTGACAGAACTTACCTACACTTTGCGTTCCGAAATTTGTTCACGTCAAGTCAATTTCTTTGACGAACAAAGTGTACCGAAAAGTACCAACAGAGAAAATGATGAATATTAATATGACACCAAAGTCCCCCTGCTGGAACCATTCGGGTTTATTCTTCTGTTCTTGCCCTTTTCCAGTTTATCACAAATATAGATACTTAATCAAAATAGGTTACTGATTTTATTTTTAGAGTGTGCGCAAAATGCATTATATATTTTATTTATTAAAACATTGAACTCTATTACATGATTATTCCATTTCATATATACGAGAGTCCCTCCCCCACACCATAAAAGTGATGGTGCACCCATAAAATGATATAAAGCTCCCCCAACCTTAAAAAAAGCAACCCCTTGAAAATGTCAATGGCACAGTCTCTCACCATATGTGCATTGCATATTAATAACATAGTATTTAAAAACTGATCACTTTTAAAACGATGACATGAAATAATATTACTTTTTATTTCAGCATGTAAATGCAGCTGTTCCATTTTTGCCACCGACTCATTCCTCCTGACTATCCTACATTAAACTAGTATATCCACGAAGGAAATGTTGTTTTCGGAACTAATGTCAAGGAATTTTTTTATTGTTAACCACATTTAACAAAATGAATAAGCAGATGAATTAATTTTATAACTATGTTCTTACTAATAGATAACATGCTCATTTTCTAATGGTATAAATATTTTTAAATGAATGAATAAATTATAATAAAAAAAGATAAATTATACCGGCACATTTTTTGTGAAGCATATTACAATACTAGAAAATATTTGCATTACCATATTTCTAATGAATTAAACAATTGATTTTTTTTTCTTTTTGAACCAAAATGTATGTACATCCAAGTATTTCGAAATAACTTTTCTGTGATTGCTTCTCAAATATAAATCTTACTTCTTTTGCGTAATTAATCAGTTTCAGTTGGTTACAACAAATAGTACACCGTGAAAATAGGTATGTAGGATAACTTTAAATTAATTCGATAAACCCAAAAACAGTTACAATTGGAGCCTCATCAAATGCAAATCAACAAAAATATAAATGTATATAACAACATGTTTTAAAATATTCATTAATACTTACAAGTGAACATGAGCGGAAGAAAATCTAAGTACCTCCATTACAACTGAATAAGTAATATAAAGGGTTTCGTTTCATTAAGTATAAACACGGGTGTTGAAACTATTCACGCTTGAACACACAATATATATCTAATTATGGTCGCATTGGAAATTGTAAAGAAGCAAATGGTTATTAACTAACTTAATAGCTGCGTACATCGTCTAAAAAATCAAGGGCAGTCCTAAATGCAAAGGCGTAAAATTAGTTTCGACACATTTTACTACTCTCTAGACATGAAATAACAAGCAATCCACTGCTAAACAGTTGCTGACTGCAGCAACCATAGATAAGAAAAAAAGAAGTTCTCGTTATTTCCGACTCATTGGCGCCTGTGTTGGAAGGATGAAATAGGTTTCGAAGCGTTGCGTCATCACTTCCGCTTCTAGATATCTTGAAATAACAAAAAGTTTTCTGAATATTGAGGAGTTCGCTATTGGATGAAGGATTCCTACTGTTTCGGAAACGTTTCCGATATATCCAGAAACGTTTCCGAAATTTGTTACAGTGTATATAGCCGTTTGCATGATTTCATGAACAAAAGATTGAATTCTAACTAATGTGTCCGTTTCCCTCTTTCAAGCGGGTCCCCTTAAATTATTGTTTTATTGCATTCTATTTTATTTTAGTTTATTTTGCAGTTAGTATATTTTGTAGAAAAACGTTTTTAATTTATCTCTCTGTGTGTGTGTGTGTTGTGACTCACTATCTCTCTCTCTCTCTTGGTTACATTTTTTGTGCAATATGTTCCCTCTTAAAGATAGACCAATGGTGAATGCCAAACTCTCTCTTTCTTAATTGTGATAGTCCTTTTGAACAAACAAATCCTCAAACACAATAAAGCACTAGTTACATTTTACTGTAACTTATTATTTGTAAGTACTAGTTATATATGGTCGTTTGCATGTTTCCATAAACGGCCGATTCGATTCAATCCCAAATGTTGCCGTTTCCCTCTTTTAAGCACAAATTCCTCCGAATTACCGTGTCTCGAATTGCACCATGAGTACCCCTCATTTCTCATACCAGGAATTACAATAACGAGTTAGATAACATTTTTCCAGAACATTTCATCTCTCAGCAATTAGGTTACAGATGCCATCGCAGCCAAGGGCAACGCCAGAGTGCCCGGGCAAAAGTGATTGCAACTGTCCCATGGGTCCTCTTACCCGAGACGAGTCATTTTGCGGGCGTCTCATTAAGCGGTTCTTAAATCTCGTTTCGATCCCGAAGGAAGTTTATCCGGGATGTTTCTAAGCTCCATAACTGCGGGATGTTGGACGGACTCTTCTTTTATTAAACAGAAAATGGGACGGTGAGATTCAATTTGGAGAAATATCTGACATATTTGTTGTTGTATCGTGTGGCTTGATATTTATTGTTTGTTATTTTCTTTTCAAATTGTCTCTGAATTTCTTAACTATACACTAAGTCCCAACTGTAAAGTAAATTCGGCTCTTCCTTCTTCAATTTTACTTTTTAATTCAATTTTTGACCATTCAATTTTTACTTTTTTATTCAATTTTTAATAATTCAATTTTTACTTTTTTATTCATTTTTTAACAATTCATTTTTTACTTTTTTATTCAAATTTCACTGTAAACTAAATTTGGCTCCGCATTCTTTAATTTTACTTTTTCGTTCAATTTTTAATAGTTTTACTAAATTAATATATTTATTTAAGGATTGTTTTACATGTTAATGGCGTAATTGAATCATTTGGTGTAAATTTTGCTTTTTAATGCAATTTTAAATCTTATTCAATGAGTTGTTTTGTTTAAAAATTGAACATTAAATATTAATATTTAACTGAATTGATTTTGGATTGACGATGTTTTGTTTCCCAAAAAGCTGTTAAATACAAAACAACATTAATTTATTGAAATAAATTGGTATGTTTCTTATTTTTTCTCCTTTAAATTTATTTTTATTTATTTCAAAGGTAATTTTAAGAAAGTTTAAAATAGTACAGCAACTGCAAACAGTTGCACGCATGTGTAAAAAAAATGTAACGTGTATGCAAAAATATCCGACAAAAGTTTTGTCGTGTTTTAAGCGTTGTTGGTTTTATTTTTTAACACTAAGTTTCTTGGTTTGTGTTTGGTCTTAATTGTGTGTCTTTTAATTGCTTGAACTCACGGCCTTCAAATGGGATCCGTATGAAAAAGTTGTGTGCTTGCAGATCAGTCTCTGTCGCGTAATAATCACGAAACGTAAGTGAGATGTCATGAAGTTGCAGGAACTTACCTAACGAATATCAGTCAGCGGTAACGGCACACAGTGACTTCTTCACACTGCCACAAATTAATTGTTACGTTACAGTGAAGTCACATGAAACAAGTCAAAAATGAGTTTCAGTGGGACTCCTGAGATTCGTCATAATATGTCACTCAATGATTACGATCACTGTGACTCGCAGTGAGTACGGAGGGGACCGCCCCACAAACTAAAAACTGCTGAAAGTGTCAGTGCGTACGAAAAATAAAAACGAAAATGGCTTGTTGTTTCAAGAAGTATATTGTTTCAAACTAATCAACTTGTTTAAAATTAGACTTCTTTAAAAATAAAATATTTTGTATCCGGTAAGGTGAGTTTTGGATCACTTTGTAGCAATGAGGGTTCAGCTGGTGTGAAAATAGCACTTGAAACAGTCATCAGTGATGGTAATCATCTCATTTTCTAAAAAAAAAATTCCCATAGATTTATTTTTTAAAGGAAAAAAGTAGGTAGTATAAAACTTTCCTTGTTTGTTTGATACTGAAAAGAAATTACAAACCTGAAATAAATGTAATTTGTAACTCAATTGTTTAAAAAGTAAAAAAAAACAAAACTTGTGGAATGCCGGTTGATATTCAATCGACAATGTTTAATTTTTTAAGTAAATATTCCAAGTTACAATATATTTAACCGTTTTTTAGTTAATTTTTTATTTCAATTGTTTATTAAAAATTATATTTGAAATATCTTTACTTTTGTTTGAAACGTTATCAAACTCATATTCCAAATTCATATTCAAGTCTTTTTATCCCATCTTTAAAAAAAGGGGGGGGGGGGATTAAATACAATAGTAAACTAAAATACTCTAGTATCTAGTTTATATTTTTAAGGAACTCTCTGCTTTCTCAAGGCAATTAAATTTAAAGCAAGTTTAATTACAACACATAAGTTTTCCTTTTTTCTTGAGGTTCATTTCAAATTTCAAAAATAATCTCTCCTTTATAACTATGATGCACCATTTTTACTTACATTCGGAATTGTACTTTTTTTAGAATTAAATTAAATAACCAAAATGCGTCGCTGAGAACATCAATGTTTCATTTTAATTGCCCAATTCCGGGAGAAACTCAGATCCTTTTAGAGGCAAAATAACCATATCACAGACGTTCAAAACAAAAAAGAATTCTCTTATGCTGAAATAATAGCCTATAAACTGAAAACATTATTTTCAAACGAACGTTAACATTTTTGAAGCATCGTTAAGTTCTTCTCTAATAAGTGTTGATTTTTCATTTAGTCTCATATTCTAATTAACGCCATTTTCTTTTCTTGGTTGAAAGAAAAAAACTAATAATGTTCTTTAGAATATGTCCCTAGAGAGATATCGTAGCAAAGATTTAATTGTTATTTGCTGTCTTAATAAACACTCCCATTTTCTCATTCCGCTCGTCACAGAAAATTAATAGTTATAATTTATCCTTGATGTACTTTTCCTACAAGAACAAGACAGTTTATTTAATTACTTCGTTTCGATATAACAAAGAAAACAACTTTTGTAAAGATATAAAAAGAGACAATGAAGGTTGTTATAATATTTTCTTCCTAGAACCAAAGCAATCAAAAGCAGTTTTACTTCTTCGATTTGTTATTTTTAATCTGACTATAAGCGTTTGTTGCAAACGAGTACAGAAAGTACACAAAAATAACACAATAATCACGTTGAGTAGAACCACGATTTCTCCTCTAAACAAAGGATATGGTTGGTTAGACATTCTCACTGACCGTGGTATATATCTTAGATCAGTTTTACATAACATAATTCTTTGATGTCTTGCTGTTTTCCTCTTACACTCTTAGGGATCAAAGTAAACTGAATATAAGATAAGTGCGTAATACAGTTAAAACGTTTTATTTTAGTTGGATTTTTAATTATCAGTTTTTCTAACTAAAAGCAGTTATCCTGAACAAAAATCGCTCAGATCTAAGTGCACCCCTTCTTTCTTTTTTTTCTTTTCAATGGAAAGATCGTGGTGTGTAGGTGCTTGTTTGAAGCAGAAAAAAAAAATTCTTTTTCGAAATAATCGAAAACAGGGCTAACTCAGCATTCTTTTTGTAAGTAAAAAACACGTTTCAAAAAAAAAATGGCAGAAAAGTTGGCAAATCAACTGAACATCATAGCAGTTTTGTGTAAGTCAGAAGTGCCCAACTGATTAACCGTAATCATCTGGTTGATCGCAGAACGATGTCTAGACGATCTGAGCAAGTGATCACAAAACTATTTTGCTGCTGAGTGGTTTATTGGCGTTTTTCTTACCTAAAAATAACAAAGAATAAAAGAAGCATAAAAAATTTTATCATGAGGTTTTTCTTTTTTTTTAATTAATGACATAATTCCACACTGGGACTTTCTAAAGTTTTAACTGATTAATCTCTTTGTAAATGTATTGCTGAGTTCGTTTTCATATCTAAGTAATAATCATTTTGCCAAACCATTATTTTTAAATTTTTTCTCCTACTCTCACCATTAAACGAAACATTTCAAGGGTTATCACAAAACATCTGTCAACAAATAAAGGCGATGATTATGACTTTAAACGGAGATTCGTGCCTGGAGGGAACAAGTGAAATACTTCGGTTAGAAAACGTTGAGATCAAGATCCTATGTCGGATGGTTCTAACACGGAAAAGAGGACAAGTTATGCTTGAAACTGATGAAAGAAGTCTTACTTTCAATGATTCACTGGTAACTCCTATCACGTGACTTGGAATTGAGGTTTCAAGATTATAGTTAGACTTCCTGTGCTTTTAATCCTTTCTCGTAGCTTAAAGAAAAAAAAGTAGGAAACCTGTGACGTAAAGGAAAGTTCCTCCAAGCCGAATATTTTTAATTTAAGTGTTTATATACTTCCCCGCTTCTTTTTTTAATGCTATTTTTAACTTGCTACCAAAAAAGGTTTCAAAAGTTGCACAAACTTTTTTTTTTCTTATTTTCTTAGGATTCACATCGGAAGAAAATGTAGCTATGATTCCTCGGGTCAACATCACCTTGTCTATTGGAGATCCTCAGCTCGAACCTCCTTCTGATCCTGGCGGGATTACCAGCCCTGCCCCTCCCGATGCAGCAGACGTGATGGAATGGGCGTTACCCCCGCCGGGGGCGGACCCAGGACCCTGGGCTAGTACCGCTCATCTGAGCCTGGCCGTCCTGATAGTCTTTCTGCTCTCAGCTTTCATCGTCTGCGGCAACGCCCTACTCCTGATGGCAGTCTACCGCTTCAAACGTCTCCGCAACCCCAGCAACTACTTTGTAGCATCCCTGGCATCAGCAGATTTCGGACTGGGGCTCTTGCTCCCGTCGGGGCTTTATTTCGAAGTTTCTCGTGCCCAGGTGCGATGTGCAGCCCTTTGCCTTCTTCCCTACTGCCTCTTCATCTTGTTGTGCTCTGTGAGTCTTCTAAGCGCAACGGCTGTCGCCGTGGATCGGTGCACGAGCCTCGCTTCCCCTCTGAGGTACAACAATATCATCACGCACGGTTCTGTCGTGCGGTACGTGGCCCTGTTCTGGATATACTCCCTCCTGTTGTCTTCCTTTCCCTTCCTTTACTGGTATTCTGCTAAAGG
Source organism: Uloborus diversus (assembly GCF_026930045.1). Classification (NCBI taxonomy): domain Eukaryota; kingdom Metazoa; phylum Arthropoda; class Arachnida; order Araneae; family Uloboridae; genus Uloborus; species Uloborus diversus. Next base: position 25,067,094 of record NC_072734.1, on the reverse strand, counting down.
AGGAACCTCGCCAGACACCCAATCGTGCTCGTTCACAGACGTGGTCCTGTGGCCATCTCGTGTCTTCCTCTTTTGTGTTCTATTCGTTCCGTGCGCGTCACTCCTCATCGGTAGTTACGGTTACGTGTATGCCGTGGCAAGATCTCATGCGCGAGCAATATTCTCAGCAGAATTGTCCTTCCGGCAGCATCCGCTGTCTGGTCCACGCTATGGGCGCACTCTGGCGGTCACGGTGGGACTGTTTTGTGCCACGTGGATCCCGTTCCAGCTGGCAGCTACTTTTTCGAGTGCATTGAGTGGACAGACTGTTTTCTACCTCGGCCTGATATGCATCATCAGCGCTGCCACCGATCCGTGGATATATGGGTATCGCAGTGCGGAATTTCGTGTGGCATCCATTCGGATTTTAGAGAATGCTTTTCCGCAACTCAGGGGCACTCTGCTGCCTCACAAGCCACAGGTGGTTCGACGGACGAGCGCAATCAGCTGCGCGTCACATGCTAGACTCGGTGTGACACCAAATCATATGACGCACACCGCAGACACCATGTGTGCAACTTACATCGAAATACCAATTATTTCACGACCTTTCGACGAAATATCAGCGTCCCAAGTGTGAACGTGAAATATATTTATTTCATACATATGCACTAGGTGTACCCACGAAATATGTTACGTTTAAGCTTAACCATGACACTTTTCAAGATATGGTGTCAGTTACAGTGATCGATCAATTTCACTAATAAAACTAGATCCTAAATCCAAAGATGATGACAATAATTTATTTTATTAACTAAGTATTTTAAAAAGATCTGAGGCTGGGACTTGGATCATTCAATAATGATTACTTCTGTGATACTTGTGAAAAGTGATGAAAGAGTTGTGGACTAACTCAATTACGAATGATATTTTTAATCTTACTTTTTGTCTTGTGAAAAAAAAAACTTTTATGAATGTTTTTTAATGATGTATTGTATATTACAGTAAGTATCTAGAATCTTGTGCATTTTTTACGAAATGGTAGTAAATTGATTTGCGTGGTTAGTTAAAAATTTAATTTTATGACTTCGTTTTACAAAAATACTATCGATGTATTTGTTAATATAAACAGAGTTATCGGAATATATCTAGCCAACTTTGACGGGGGTTAAAGGGAACGAATATAAAGCAATTCTTGGTACAATGTCTGCCCAGATACGACACGTGAATGTTGCAGAGGGCGCTGTGTAACGCAGTCTAAACAAGGAAATCTGTCCACGCTGTAATTTTACACAGCATGCAGCGCGCAGCATACAAGTAGAGATCTAGCTGCGTGTTTTTCTAGCTATAAAAATCCTTCTTGACATTTTTTACAGGAGCAAAACATACAAAAAGCAGTGAAGACCGTAACAGTAAAAATTCCCCTAAAGACTAACTTTCTAAGGATGAAATACAAAATGGCATAGAAAAAAATGATCTGTAGTCTTTTGACTTTTAACATTTGGAGTGCTCGAAATTCTGAATATGAAAAAATAAAAAACATTCAAATGCAATAATTTTAAAATTCCAATTGCTTCGCTGTATTCCTCTATTTTCCACGATGCTGAATTTTCCTACATTAAACGTAAAAATAGGCTTGCCTAAATTTTTGAGGCGAATTCTGGAATTCAGTGCGTACACGCCCCCTGGTCGCTAAGGCTCGCCAAAACCCTCGGAACTGCTGACGCAGCCCCATAAAGATCGCTGCCTGGTCACTAAAGTTTTCTGTCTAGCCCCAATGACCCTTTTCAACTCTTTAATACAGGAATTATAAGGATTTATACAGGATGGATGATTCTTATGTTAATGAATGGTTTCTGAACAAAAGTATGTTACAGCTAATAAAATACTTCGAAAATAAATCTGATAAATTCGAAAAATGTGATTTAAACAAACTTACATCCGCCAATTTCTGCTCTGATCAAGCGCCGTTCAATCAGTTATTTATCAAACAATTTTGTGTAACTAAGATAAATATATAAATGAAGGACTGGGAGCAATAACATGGTAACCCACACTTCATGCAAAATCAAAAGGTAGAAACGTTGTTGTAAACAGTACAGTACTGTTGGGTTACCACCATTTAATATCACATGAAGTGTAAGTTACCATGTTATTGCTCCCAGCCCTTCAAATTTATGAAATATTACGTTTTAAAGCTATAATACGTCAGCGATTTAAAATAAAACATTTTTAGCACAATCATTGGTCAATTCGCATGCGTTGCCATTCGATGAGTTGCAATGGGACGTTTTTTAGCTTACACGTGCAGGGAGATACATATAGTATATAGATACTGAGAATAAAAGCTTCCCATCACCACCATGTCCTGCATATCTCATGCAGCTCCCTCTACCAACCTCACGTGCCGTACCCGGACACGCATTATACTGCGACTGCATTTATATTCATTCTCTCTAAGCCACTTCAAATTTTGGCTTCACATTTCACTTTTCTATCGCCCTTTACATACATTTATGAGCGTTTCACGATCAAATTGCAGGTGGTTTGTGCTAAAACTAGATTTTAATAATTTTTGCATTTTTTTTCCTTGCATGAAACTTATTTAATTCAATTCCTATCGATAAAATACTTAGCTTAAACATACTATAAAACATATTTTCCGAAACAAAAAGGTGCCTGAAATTTTACTACCATTTCTGTCTGCTGCATCTATATATGAATGCAATTTCTGTTAAAATATGCATTCGATAAAGTATGGATATTTTAATAAAACTAAATAATGAATTGAATAACGTCCTGACAAAGTATTTTGCTGTTGCAAACATTGAAAGCATTTTATTTTCTGAATCTGTTTAAGCATTTGAAGCAAAATTGCAGCATAGTCCATAGAATAGGGTTAAATTATAAAAGACGCCATAAATATTCAAAATAAATCCACTGACAACCCTGCTTTTAAATCTCTTTATGTCGAAAGAATTTATGTGAAGAAGTAATTTCAGCTCACAATTGAAATTCAAACTATCTTTTATATTCGGAAAACCTAAAATTTGCAACATGCAACAGTTATTGTTGACCCATAAAATAAGCAAAATGTATTTCGTTCCGCCATTGCATACAGTTTTATTAATTTAAACTGTTTAAACATGATACAGCTAAAATTAATACCGTCGTCTGCGAAATAATAGAATAGAATGCAGAATGAATCAGTTTATATGAGTATATGTACGTACACAGGGAGATCCAAAAGTCAGGACCAACTTTGAAAAGAAATAATTCGAAAATGAATGAAGATAAAAAATACAGTTTGCACTGAACGAATCGAAAAGAAGACGGGTTTTGTATGGCAACGAAACAAAAATAATTGTTTTAGACCAACAGATGACGCTATAGCTTTTTATTTTTCCATAATTCTTATAATACAGTTTAACTAAACGGGCTTTCTCAACTATGAGCAACATTTCGATGCATATTAGCTTCAACTACCATTACTCCTTTTTACATCGTTTGTTGCTTTGCTTGATCCTAGATCAGAATTCCGACAGCGCCATCTGTTGGTTACAAACAGAACTATTTTTGGTTAGTTGCGAGACAAAACCCGGCTTCTTTTCTATCCATTTAGCGCTATCTTTTTATCTTTATTCGTTTTCGAATTATTCATTTTTAAAGTTGGTCCTGATTTTTGGATCATCCGATATTTTAGTAGATTGTTGGAAGCAAGTTAAACGATTTGAATTGACAGACGTTTATTGGTCATTCTGAAAAAAATGTTGCAATTACAAAACTGAACATATTAGGATTTATTTATCCTGTTTTCTACACATTTAACAATTTAAACTAAAATCTATATTAATTTAATTGTATTCCATAAAACTGGTATACTTTTTCGTCTTAAGTAACTAAATTTCAATTATTACTTATTAAAGAAGACAATATCTGCTCTGTTATCACTCTCGTTTGTATAGATAGATATTTTTAAAAACTTTGTCTTATGTAGCAGTTGGTAATTATTAGTAAATGTCTAATAGCATTTTAACGAGTAAAATTTTCTAAACTTTTCGTTAAAATGTGCCTTCTCTGTTACTAAGCTAAGGTAACATTGTGAAAAAATAATCTTTACTTTGTATAAGCTCGTTCCGTTTATTCTATTTTTAATTAACAGTTAGTTCATTTTTATCATAGCCTGTGTAGCAGTTGGTAATTGCTTTTAAATGTCCAATAATATTTTAATGAGCAAAATTTTCTAAACTATTCATTAAAATGTGTCTCTTCTATTCCTTAACTGAGGTAACATTGTGGACAAATAATTTTTATTTTACGTTAAATCACTCAGTTTATTCTAGTTAAGTTTAATTTTTTTTTTTTTTCATACCGATAGCAGTTGATAATTTTTATTAGAAGTCCAATAATATTTTAATGAATAAAATTTTTACAGACTCTTCATTAACATGTGTTTACTCTGTTACTAAACTGAGGGAATATTCTGCCGTGTGCGGGTAAACAGCAGTATCAGCAGAAATGAGTTTTCGAGATGTTTGAAGAAATGTGTTGTTTATTCAATACTAACAATAGAAAAATGTTGGAATTAGACACTCTTTTCATGCCTTTTTTTCAGCGGAAACCAAATAAGCGAGATTTTACAGTAAAGATAACGTACAATAGATGACAAAAATGCAAAAAAATGAAAAATTTGCAGTTACTGCCCTTTACCTGCACACGGCAGTATTCTGGACAAATAATCTTTCCTTTGTGTTTTATCATTCTGTTTATTTTATTCAAGCCCTAACATTAAGTTCATTTTTATCATATCCTATAGCAGTTAGTATTAATTATTAAGTATTCAATAATATTTTAATGAGTATAATTTCCTAAACTGTTCATTGAATGTGCCTTCTCTGCTACTAAACTGAGATAACATTGTGGACAAATAATCTTTACGTTTAATCATTGTGTTTATTCTAATTAGGCTTAACATTTAGTTCATTTTTTTTTTCATATTCTATTGCAGTTGATAATTGATATTAAATGTTCAATAATATTTTGATGAGATGCACTGACACTAAACTGAAGTAAGATTCTGGACAATTTGATCTTTATTACTTTGTGTTTAATTACTCTGCTTATTTAATTTCGGCTTAACATACAGTCATACGGTGCAATATTGTCTTGTCCTATAGGACTAAAACTTTAACTAATTCTGCTCTTAGATACTTAATAGTTAAAAATAAATGAAGTAACATAGTGGACGTTGAACTAGATACGAGTAATGGGACATTTTTTTTGAGAATGCTCATTATGCTGTAAATTCTGAAATAGAAATATCTTTCTTTCTCACCGTTTATTTTAAATTCAAAACAAATGCTTTACTATTATCTGATCAATGATGTTTCGTAAATTTACAATCATGTTTTACTTCAAAATGAATTTTTTTATTGAAAGAAAAGTTTCCTAGTGCGTACGCTCCACACTAATCTTGTCTAGTGATAACTTCTAAAAAATACCACAAAAACAAATTTTCGATTAATCATATAGGTAAGCGACAACAATAGTGGCACATTTCAAAAACCTAAAAAAGCATAAATTACTCTTTCTTGTCACAATGCTGCCTCAATGCTACAGAATGTCCTGAAATAGACGGACTGTTTTCAAAAATTTATAACACGAAAACGATGAATGATAAAACAAATTCTTGCAGAACATTCACGTGATGGGTCGTAAATATTTTCCCCGTGAGTTTAAAATTTTAGTTCAAAATTTTTTAACAGATGGCGCTTCAGATAGTATGCCCGTAAATCAAAGAGGAAAATTTGTAATTCACCAATTTTTTCCTCCGGTTGCGACATGTGATTGTAGTCGATCGTAGACATTTTAAAAATATTGTTATGTAATTTTATTCAATAAAATTTTTATTTCGGAGAAGTATGACGTCATTTTCTGTCTTTCTTTGATTGAAAGGCTTGCTATCTGCAGCGCCATCTGTTGAAAACATTTTTAATTAAAATTTGGAACTCTGGGGGGAAAAATTACAGCCCGCCATATAAACTTCTGCAGGATTTTTTTTTTCTTAATCATTCACCGTTTTCCAGTTATAATTTTTTGAAAACAGTCGGTCTATTTCAGGACACCCTGTCGTTTACATATGAGGCAGTGAGAAGCAAAGTGATGTAAGTGGACATTTTCAAGTTTTGAGTAAAACGCTTATAAAGATAACGTCCTAGGTAGGCTTTCATTGAATTCTTTTTTAAATCATGCTGTACAGCAGCACCTACCAGGGCTACTAGTAGTACTATCTCTTGCCCCAAGACAGAGGAGAGGTTCACCTATTATTTGCGCAGGTTATCTCCAAATTTTTAATTTTGCCACTTAGAGGAGAGTGGGTCACAATGAGAGAAAAAGCACATGTTTTTACTTTTTCGTATATTGGTGAGTTCTAAAACACAATGAAGCGTCTCATTGTGGCTCAAACAACAAAATAAAGATTTTTGCTTCATATCATTAAAATAAACCATGAGTTAAAAATAATATAACTGAATAATAAAAGATTAAAGTGTCAGTAACAACATAAACTACAACACTTAGCTTAATGTTGAAGTTTTTCAAGATTATGATAGAATGCAAGAAATTATTCTAATAACTTTCAGTGAATCCCCGAACAGTAACCTAATTTTTTTATACAAAACAAAAGTATAGAACAGCATGGAAGTAAGGATTCTGGGAAGCATTTTGGTTATGTTTACTCCTCCTAGTTGGTGATAGCTGTCAGAATTGTATTTATTTTTGAATTTACAATGTCTCATTGTGGCCCATGTCTCATCGTGGCCCACCCTCTCCTACATTCCTTTGCTTCTCACTGCCTCTTATCAAGTGCGTAATAGAATCATAGTAGCACATCATTAAAATTTCATAATTTAGCAGAAAAACTTTCAAGCGTTAATTATACTCTTAATTTAGACTACAAAATCCAACTAGCGAACGTATTATCAGTAGTCTTGTACTCATACTGTACTATTTAAGAACAAATCAGTCAAATGTGGTTAACGAGAAACGTGATTCTCTGCAAAGCAATAAAACGTCGAAAATCCGAAAGTCAAAAACCAGAAACGTCAAAAAATCAAAAATCAAAAATCCGAACGCACAAGAAATTTTCCTTTTTGTTCAGTAAACAACGAGAGTGATTTTTCGTTGTAAAATGTAATTACATCTTATAGGGTTTCGTACTGTATCGTATGTCATGTACGTTATTTGGTTAGATGGCATATTATTTTCCTAAAAGGTATTTTCTTCGTTATTTTCGAAAATCCGCACTCTCTATGATCCCAAATAGTTTAGATTTTTGACGTTTGCTGTCCTCTGTGTGTGTGTGATTTAACCACTATTGTCGAAGGAGTGCGATATGTACCCACGTTCATACAAATTTAAAAAATTTTGTGAAGCAGCAAATAATTGCTGGAAACACAACAAAAATGCAAAATGTACCCGACAAAAAATTTCTATTGGTAATTATCAAATACATTTGCTCCAAATTCGTGCAGGGTTTGTGTAAAAACTTTACAAATCAAATGTTTACAAAAAAATATTTTTTTCTTGTTAACATTTATAAGGCTAACTATTATGTTGCTCAATTTTTTATTCTTATTTGCTACATGTTGTAGAAGAAAACTACGTTTGACAAATTGATCAACTCTTTAAAACGAACCAGATAGTAATTATTAGAATACTTGCACTTTCAATTTCAGACATGAATTTAAAGAGATGGAAATTTCAGAAAGTTGTGATAAATTATTTTCTGAAATTCTTAAAACCTCACTTTCTAAAATAATCTGATTTGGAAATAGTGTGGCGTAGTGAACGTTTAAAAAAAGCAACAAACACTTCACAGAGTGACGGATCTATCCAGCTAAAAATTAACATAAAATATTTAAATTACATTAGTCTTTGCTTCCTCCTAATGAATGTGAACTAGGAATCACATCCTTTCTAGTGCTTCCATGAACTAATGCAGTCTTGGAAACTTTTAAAGTTTTGGAATTATTATGAAAAATTTGAAGATCCATTTGCCATTCAGAAACCCTCCCTGTATCCTTTTTCCAAACGTAATCCCTTTTTTAAACTCTTGAGATCCTTGTAGTAAATATTTAACTGTGTCCCAGAGTTTTAGTTTCATATGTTGAAGTTAAAATTTATAAAACCGAAATTTATCTAAAAATAAATATTTTTATTCAATAAAGGCTTAACGAAATTTTTCTAACTGTTCCGAAGTTATTTCCAACTGTTCTCGATATACTTTTAAAATTTCCAAATCAGTTTTTACTCAGAATTTAGCATGAGATTTAATTAAAAATGAAAAAAAAAATTGCTAAAACCTATAATAAGAGGACCACAGCTCTCAATGGAATTGGTCAACGCAACCGATATTAAAAAGAGTGTTCTAAAAAATAATTTGGCAAAGCTTTAGAGTGTCTATTAAAGTGCTCCAATGTTAAAAAATATTTGTATGCAAAAAGCCCTCAAAAATTGCAGACGCACTACGCATTACAAATAAACTCATTAAAACATGTTAACGCTACAGGTTACATCTACAAGAATTTTTGCAACATGGCTGCCAAGTATTGCTGTGACACGTAGTCCCTTCATAAAGAAAAAGAAGATTTAATAACTCCCTTTGGGGAGAGAGGTGGGAATTGGCAACTTACTAAGGAGCATTCTGCTTGTCTTGAAATTTATTTCAGCCTTTCTCTGAATAAAGACAGGAAATCAGCCGCACTGTTTAAGAAAAGAAAATAATAAGCATATGTATTTAGGATCGGCGTGGTCAAGGCCAAATCATTTTCCCACTCTCCATCCTTTCCGATTTCTGGTTGTTGTGATTACGGCATTATGAAAATTTCCCTAACGTTATTTCTGCAAGATGCAAATTGGGTATTTTTCGAGTTATGATAATATAGTGGTAAAATTTAAATCAAATTTTTTTTTAGATTCACTGGCAAAAATGCATTTTGAAATTTGAATATTGTTAAAAGACATATATTTTTTAACATTTAAATATTTTTAAAGATGTTTCAGAAAAAATAAAGTTTTCAAATTAGTTTTTAGACAAATTTTGTAATAATTAGGAGAAACATTTGTTTTTTTTTAATTTTATAAAATAAATAAATAAATAAACGATTTAGAACATGTAAATTTTGAAATTGCGAGTTCAAACGTAATATTTATTCCAATGAGGTTCTTCAACTGCGGGGCATAGAAACAACAGTGTGTGGCGTCATTATCTCTCTTACCGTTTCAATGGAGACGAAGTAGAAAGCATGTCCCTTGACGCGCCTATTCTAAAGAAACGGATTAAAATAAAATCAGTAATGTAATAAGAGTGTGCCACAAAAACTTTTCCCCGAAAGGTAATAAAGTTTCTGAAACTAACAGACTCGAATGACTATTTACTAAGCTAAAAACAAATCATCTCACTCATTTAACGTAACAAGGTCGTGCAACAATATCTCTCTCTCTCTCAAAAAAAAAAAAAAAAAAAAAAAAAAAAAACATTATTAGACATTGGAGGTAACTTATTGAAAATACTCCTCTACAATTGGGTCAAATTGTTTATTCCATATAATTACTGCTTTGAATATTTTTGTACCAAATATTGAAACTGATTATTTACATTTTATATATGTGAACCTTTTTCGGAGATTTCAGGGTGCAGTTTAGATAATTCATTAAAATGTAAACTGATCTTTCTGCTACAATGGTGGTAAAGTTCTTACAAAATGGGGCGTGGCTAAAGGGTGTGTGGAACCTGGAATTTTGAATCTAATTTGGTACGCATTCAAGGAGGTAATGCAAGGTATGTAAGATTTGCTAATTGATAGCACACTGCCCTGAAATTCTTGAAAAATAAATTCATCAATCAAAACATGAAATCATCACAGTATCAATAATCAGTAAAAAAAAAAAAAGTACTCAAATGTAGCAGCCAGTTTAGGACGGAGGAAGTCTTTAAAAATCACCCAATACTTCTTTTTAACTACAGTATTCAAAATTCATTCAAAATCGTATAAAGTATAGAACATTAAGTGAGCAATGTCCTTAAGAAGTGATAAGAATCTGAGCAATAAAAAAGTTAAATAGTTTATGATTATAGTTTAATTAGGTTTATTGCAGATAATACTATTTTTGACCATTTGATTATTTTTTGACCTCTTTATTTTAAGATTTATTGGTGGATATTTTTTCTTACCCTTCAAAATTAGGAATAATTTGCTGCTATGCTTCATATGTGTAAGTGTTCCTATTCATGTGGCAAAAAATGTTAAATGTTTTCACAATTTTACATCATATTATGTATATATGCAAAAAAATGTCTATAATGTTTCTTTGTGATATTAAAATCCTACGTATGTACTAAGTACTGTATTGTGAAGCTTATCTTGTCTCTTGGCATCCAGTGTAAAAAGAGCTTTTCTTGATGTCTTCCCTTTGTGTACTGCGCATAGATACAAAAATAAATGTGCAAAAAAAAACTGCTGTTTTTTTTTTCAACAACTTTCCCAACAAGTTAACGGCAAATAATTCCTGAAATTGGTCATTATTATTTTTTTGACAATTAGGAACGTTGGAGTACTAATTTTTACTTTTAAAGTTTGTAGTTACTGGCAACAAAATTAAAACAATATTTCTTCAATGCAATAGAAGTCTATGAAAAGCTTTTTTTTTTTTTTAGTTTGAAGTCTTTCAATACATAATCACTGAAAATTGAAAAAAAAAATTGTAAATAGGACCAAAATGAGACGAATTTAGTCATTTACATCACTGATGGTGTACCTTGAATTCATGAGTAGTAAAGGGTATCCCAAAATTAACGCAATATTTGAATGTGCCGCCATTATTGCAGCAAATTGTTGCCAACACTGAAAAAAGGACAATCTGACAGCTGAGGAGAGTTTAGGGTTATTAAAAATGGAGCGTTATAAGATACAATAACGCATTTTCATTATTGAACAATTATGTTTAAAATAATGAAAGTTGATGCTGGTCAAGCAGTTACTGTTATTGGCGCTCGATATCACAATACGGTAATTCATGGGTGGTTGTGGGGCTTGTTGACATAGAAATTTGACTTCAAGTAGCCCCATAAAAAGAAATCTAACGATGTTAATTCACGCGATCTAGGGTGGCAATTCTGATCGCCGAAGCGAGAGAGTACACGACCAGGAAATGCCTATTCAGTAATCGAATTGTTTCACTGGCTGCATGGTAGCATAACACTCCATTTTTACTAACCCTAAACTCTCAGCGGTCAAATTTTTCTTTTATCATGGCTACCAACAATTTACGGTATAAATGGCGGTGAATTCAAATCTTGGGTTAACTTTGGGACAACCTTTATGTATATTGTGCACCTTACACCAGTTTTAAAAACCTTAAATCCAGCAAAATATTGATTTTTTTTCAACTTTTACTTAGCTAAGTGACATCTAATATATGGAAAAACATAACTACACTGAAGTGTCAAAATAACTGGTATACGCATGAAAATAAGAGAGGTATAGAAGCAGTCAGATTAATGTGATGCGATCAGTATATCAGTCAACAAGTGCCTAGTCAACTTATTAGATCGGGGGTACTTCTGTTACAGTGGCAGATTACAGTGACTCAAATGCGTTTGAACGTAGTTTTTGAGCTGGAGTGCGAGAGATGCGTCATAGCATCTATGAGGTTTCGATAGAAGTCGGACTTTCTATTACCACCATTTCTCCAGTGTACCGTGAATATAAGTAATCTGGTAAAACATGGACTCTCAAACATCATGATGGCTGGAAAGATGACTGTCGAAAACCATTAAGCACGATAGACGTGTAAACTTGACTCAAATTGCTGCAGAAGTCAATGCTGGAGCAGCAATAAGCGCCAGCGTTCCAACTATTCAGCGAACCATCAGAAATTTGGGCTTTCAGAGCCTTAAGACCTACTCTTGTATCACTGTTAGCACAGCGGCACAAAGCTTCTTGGACTAAAGCCCTCGGACTAATGACGACTGGATACACGTTGCGTGGTCTGTCGCAGAGGTTCCCAAACTTCAGACCTCCGCGGACCCCCTCCGAAAAAATTACAAAAATCCCCCCCCCCCCCCTTTTGGCGTGCGCAGAGAAAAAAAATGACACGGTTAAATCTATTTCTTTCTTTTTTTTTTTTCGGAATATATTTTTACGCTATTTTTCCTTTACATTTATTTATTCATTGTTCTGCATAATTTAAATAATGTGTAAAGTGTTTACTTCCGAGAGTTCCAGGGGAGGGGCCTGTTGCGTCCTGCATTTACTTAAGCAAGAACTTTTTTATTCCTCATATAAAAGTGGTTTTTTTTTTTTTTTTTTTTTTTTTTTTTTGACCGTTACTCGTCCTTCAATCTCGATTATATTTATCATTTTAGCTGGATCCCCTGGCAAGGAATCGTGGACCCCCGGGGGTCCGCGGACCACAGTTTGGGAAACTCTGGTCTATCGAGTCTCGTTTCCAATTGTATTGGGCAGGTGGACGCTTATGAATTCGTGGACCTTTCATGTCAACAAGGGATTGTTCAAGATGGTGGAGGCGTGGTAAAAGGCGTAGTCAGAGTGATATCGGATCACCGATACGTCTAGATACTAATTTGACATGTAACAAGTACATAATATACATTCTATAAAAACCTCCCATTTATATACATTATGCATTCCGAGTTCCGACAAACATAGACAATTCCAGCCGGACGATCAGGGCCGGATTGGCTATAGAGCAGAAATAGCAAATGATACGGACCCCACGCCGTGAGAAAAAATTCCAGAAAAAAACAACTTTCCGTACTTTAACCCGTTTAAATTTCTCTCTACCTTTCTCTTTTTATTTATATTTAGCTTTTCTAAATGCTCAGGTAAATTTAAAATCTTATTTTTTCGATAGATTGCTTTCCAGAAATTTCTCCCAATTGAAGTCTTAAAAACGCAATTTTAGTTGATCTTTTTTAGTGGAAGGAGAAAAAGCTCCGTTGGATCAGAAAAGTTTCAAAACTGACCTAAAAATTACAATTTTAGGCAAAGTTTGGAGAACGGAGAAGTGGATTTTCTCCGATTTTTTTTTTTTTTTTTTTTTTCAAAATGAAGTCAATTTTAAGGTATCTTAGGAAATTTAAGGGAGTTAGGGTCCTAAAACTTTCAGCTATTCAAGCCTCAAAAAATAAATAAATAAATAAATAAATAAATAAGAAAGAAAGAAAGTTTTGGTTGTTTCATAACAATAGAGGAAAGGGGTTCTTTCCTGGGAAGGGGTGGGAGGAAAGGGTTTGAGGGATCGACCCATGGTATAGCTGAAAACAAAATTTCAAGCTATGTGGGAAGATTAGAGAAAGGGATAAGGTTCTGAACTCCCCCAGAAGCAATTCTGACCTCCAAGTTTCAAACCGTGGTTTTAGATTATCACTGGAAACGTTATCGGGGGGGGGGGGGGGGGGGGTTACGGGTTTGCTTCGCAAAATGTTAGAAACTGAAATCTTCAAGACGCAGGCTATCTTTAGTTCTAACTTTAGGTGAAGAGTAATGCTTTAGAGCCTTTTCTCCCGAATGTTGAGAAGCTAGAGAAGTAGGTGGGTATTCTCCTTTCGAATTTTTCTGAAATTTTAAAAAAAATTAAGGGTTTTCTCCGCAATTTTTCGGAATTTAGGCTCTAAAAAACTCAAATTTAAGCAATTTTTGTTGATAGCAGGAGAAGGAGGATGCTGAAGCCTTAATTTGGAAAGCACAAAATCCTAAAACCACATTTTAAGGCTCTGTTTGGAGATGTTAGACAAGAGAGGGAAAAGATTTACCATCCAGAAATTGTCAATTAAAAGTGCTTTCTTCTTAAAGCTTTCGAAATTGAAAGAGGGATTCTAAGCCTCTTCAATCTTCCTTAAATGTAAGCAAACATTACCTGAAGGTGCATTTTTAGGATGGACAGCTAAAGAGCTAGAAGAGCACCCCCTCCTCTTCTTACTTCTCAATATATAATGACAGCATATTTTGGTTTCTAAGCTATTTTTTCAAAAAGTATTTTGGGGCCAGCACCTGAAACCTGAACTTTCTCGGTACATCATCAAAAATAAACAAAATGCGTTTTTAGTTTCCTAATTTTCAAAAATTACTCTGCAATAAAAATTTTGAAACATTTTCAAGGCAGATTCCTAAATGCGCCCCCTCACCTAATGTCCCGATACCCCGAAAATTGAGTTTTTAAAACTTCATTTTAATAAAATTTCTGGGGAGTTCGGAGTTTGTTCAAAAATTTCAGATGGCCCCTCCCAAAACAATCGGCTGGATCCGCCACTGGATCCGGCACTGTAAAAAACAATGAGGAAAATTAAGAGATCATGATAGAAGAAAAGAAAAAGATTCTGAGACTTCACACTTATGCTGAGCGAAATAAATGAATTGTTAAGAGAATATTAATTTTTGATGAACTAAAATAATTATGTGTAGAAGAAAAACTTTAAATATCGTTTTTAATTTTTTTCCACTGAGTGGGAAGGAACTAAAAAGCTGCCACCCATGTCCCGAACCTAACCCCTTTCTTTTGCATCACCAAAGGTAGCCGAAAACATTTTTGAAATTCAGAAAAATTCAGGAAGAAAATTTTTTAACATAATCGAAAATCGGACATATCTTAAAGCCATGATTGGATATTTTTCTCCATTCCTGTAATATCAGCACCTTTGTTTTAAGAGCAAATTTAAGACCATAGCTACTAACGCGCAGTGTTTTTTTTTTTTTTTTTTTTTTTTTTTTTTTTTTTTTTTGAACAACCTCTGCAATACAGTCATATAAAACCATTTCAAGACACATAATATAAGACTAAGATTTTGTCATATTATGAATTTTTCAATTTATTTTCTAACACTCTTATATTTGAAAATACAGAGATTTTCAGCTGAATTTTAAAATTTAGACTTCATACAAAAAACCGTCGACAGGGACAATTTTGCAAAGCTGGACATCTTCGCCAGTTTTGATATTTCGAGCTACATATTACTAAGCTCCAAAACCAGCGAAAAGATATGGCAGTTTCTTTACTCAATGAAAACACTACCACATCTATCAGCTAGTGTTGGAACTCAGTAGAGCGCGAAATATCATCGTTTTCGAAAACCGACAAGTGTGTTAATTCAAACAAAAAAGGCACAAATTTGGTTTCAGGAATCAAAACCATTTTACATTTCCAGACTTAAAATGAACAGACAAACAATCCTGGAGCAATCAAAGCATGAAAGGTAAATCATCATTGCGATCTCCATATCCCATATAAATGGAATTATAATCGCTGGTTTCTGGTCTGTAGTAAAACATAAACCCCGGCCACCATAAATTCCGAAGAGTCACAACTTCTTCTAGAGAATCATTATGCATTACCCAACAACCTATGAAATGGAATAAAATACTGCCTGTACTATGATTGACGCTGTAAAAAAAAGGAATACAATTATTTTTGTTTATTTTGAATTGTTTACTTTCGACCTTTTTTAGTTTTAAGCCAACTAAATGTAAAATCATATTGAAAAAACTTTTTGAATCTTGAACCGGAAAGTTAAATGTTCGCTAGTTAAGATACCACTCACGTACAATAGAATTCTTTTTGAGGCTTTAATATTTTGATAATTGTATGAATTCTATATATATATATATATATATATATATATATATATATATATATATATATATATATATATATATATATATATAGATATATATATATATATATATATATTTTTTTTTTTTTTTTTTTTTTTGAAAATAGGTATTTTTCTACATTTAATCCAATCGTATCGCACCCCCGCATGGAAAGTGACCCAATTCAAAAAACAGTAACGGAGAAAATCTAGGTTTTACTCAATAGTAGTTTAAAGCGATTTAGTCGCAAATATTACAGTACGCGCAATTTATAATGGGCTGTTAACTGATAAGTTTTTGTTATCTAAATTAATAATGCATACTTAAAGTTCGAAAAAAAATGCTCCTAAGTTACGAAATTTTAATGATGTGTAAATTAGAAATATATTGTTTTTACGCCACCACGCACCAGTAATGTAAACCAACTTTGTGCGAGTTTTGTGGCAAGAAAGAGCAATAAAATTAGATTTTAAAGCTAGTACATTTTTTCCAAATTTTGGGTTACGTCACTTTCCTTGCCGGAGTGCGTTATGCTTCTATTTATTTTATTATTTTTTCAGGGGGGAGCTGTGTTTTAATGTGTTAAGTACACATACTTATTTCATGCTAAATCATGTGCCTTTAAAAACAAGCAAAATTGAAAAACTGCTGCAAAAATAGTTCCAACTTTTCTACCATCGAAGATCAAGAATTTCGTGACAGGTTCATCGCCAAGAATATATTAGGGTCATTCCGGTGAACATGGTACATTTCAGTTTTCCAAACTTTTTTTTTTCCAAAGTCGTCTAATTCAATAAAAATTAATGTCAAATAATGGCAAAAGAGTTTAATTTATCTGAACTATAAAAATTAATTAGCACAATTTGGTATTAATATCCAATTTTTTTAGTTCTTTTATCAGAAATGAAAGATTTTGTCCACTCTGTTACACATTTAAAAACAACAACAAATTCAAGATTTTCAATTATTTTTTGAATTTTTTTTGTTCAATATAAACAAATGGAACATATCTTTCATACAAATGCTTAAAATGTCATTGTAAAAGGCACATTTAAATTTTATTGCTAATTATCTTACTCAAAAATACAAAACTTTAAAAAATCATTTGCAAAAGTTAGATTATTACATGAAACAAACTTAAAAAAAAAAATTGAAGTTGGATTATTCTAGTTAGTAATAGTGTAATTCTATGCAAATTAACCTTTAAATTAAATATTTAAAAAGAAAATTACAATCAAATCAGTTTAAATATTCCTGCAACAGAGTGGATACTATTATTGAAGATAGAAGTAATTTCTATGTTTAAGCAGAGAAAATAGATAGACAATGTTTCATTTTTTAAATTTTTGTGTTTAATTCATTCTATAAATTTGTTAAGCTAAGCTTTTTGAAAAACATCAATAGCATATGGAACTTGTTTACTATTTCCATAAATATTCTCCACTATGTTACACAAGAAGTGTAACAGAGTGGACAAATAAGTAGTTTTTTTTTTTCTAAACCTAAACATAAAGTAACAGTTAAAATAGCAATACAAAAGCAAAGAGTAACTCTAAAGTTACTACTTTATATGTAATTTAGATTTTTTTTTTATTTTAATTAGTAAAATTAATGTAACATAGTGGACATTTTGTTACTCAAATTTACTATCAGAGACAAAGAATAAATCTTACCTTGCTTGTTGACGGTTGAATCCACTAGTGTTAAAACATGGAGTTTTTACCATTTGGTCATCTCAAAAATATTGCTAGTTTTTTTGTAAAAATATTTTTTTATTCTTTAATGACTGTAGCAGAGTGGACATTTCAAAATTTGTAAACTGTAGGGACAATTGTAAATTCCCTGCATTTTCATTAAAAAAATATTTTTCTAGAAAAAATTTATTGTTTAAATTGTTAAAATAAAGGTGTTGCAGTATAATTGGAAATTTTTTTGTTATTGCATCTAAGCAATTACTTAAATCACTTTTTAACTGTCACTGTTTTGAAGCTGGAACATCAAGATTTTGCCTTTTTGGCTAACATAATTTTTTTTTAATTCCTAAATAAAATATTAAAAACAAAAAATACCTCATGATACAAAATTGCATGAAGAATAAAGAAAAAAATATGATTAATTTATATTAACTATCAAATTTTCTGTAAAAAATCCAAAAGTGCCGGACATGAAATGTATCATTTTCGTCGGAATGACCCATTACCAAACCCATTCTTAAAATCATGGATTCTCAATTTTTCAAGCTCTACGCAAGGATTAAATCCTGAGAATGGAGTTTATCATACCAGCAAAAAGCTTCGTTAAGCTACCTCTGATGGGATTCGATTCTCCGATCTCATTTCCGATACGACCGTGCGAAACAACGAGAAACGCGACCATTTCGCTTTGGACGAATCTCTTAAAGCTCTTTAGAGATCAACGGCAAGTGTTAGTTCTTGATATGGATAGAACTTGGATAGAAATTTCCTTGACATGAATTTTACACAGAATTTTGCATTTATTAAGAAAATTTAATTGCTTGTTTGACATATTGAACAATAAAAAGGTGCAATGAAAGCATGTTTCTCACCTGGGGGATAATCCATACTAATAGGTTCTAAGAAATCCATCGCAACATCGCCCCCTACAGGGCAGAGCAAGGCTGTAGGTGCGAAACTCACATCCGAATCCGGCAGGCGATAATGTAAGTAAGAATTCAAGTTCAAGGAATCATCTTTTGATAGCCCTACAGTTGAGCAAACAGAAAAACGAAAAGATTTTATTTTAGCGACGCAAGTAAATGCGTTTAATCAGATCATAGGCGCAATTATCTCGAATCATTCAGCTACATGATCACGGAATTGGACAGAATGGTTAAAAAATAACTCGGAACTCCATATTGTTCTAGATAAAACCATGTCGATTCACTCAGCCAGTTGCAAATTCTCTCTGTAAAAGACTTTCAACGCACATCATTGGCTCTAAACAATTTAACTATCCCGCCTTCTTACTACAAATTGATTCACCATTGAGCATTGGCATTTCTTTTTCCCATCTGTAAAAATTTCTCTCGCCCAGAAACTCTGGATTTGTTCCTTGCACTATAAAGCACAGTCAAGTCCACTTGTTAAAATATCGGTTAAAAGAATATCCCACTAAACGTTTAAAAAAAAATTTAAGCACCTAACCATTGTAATTTGTCAATTTTTTTCCTGAAAATAGAACTTGAAACATCCCCCCCCCCCCCCCCATTAAAATCGTTGGCTACGATTTTCCTTCTCCACGAATAAGTCCGAATAAGAATCAGACGATTCTATTTGAATGAGTCCACAGAGGAAACGAAAAAATAACGAGGGGATTTTGCCATGCGTGTTTCGTTCCTTTTACTGCATCTGCTTCAAATTCTTGTTCTAAGTTAATTTCTAACAAAATAATCATTTGAAATTTATAAATTGATTTCCTTACCAATTTAGAGATTTTAAGTACAGATTTGACCACAAACTGATGTCCCTGCAACTAATAGACGCGTCCGTTTCCGCATATAATCCGGATATGCACCTAACCATCTCATTGGTGGCCGAACAATGAAATTAAGAGCACATTTGTCGGGGAAAATTAGCAAGCTAACAGCTAAGGCTATTCCACTTGTATAAGTGTAGCAGGCAAAAAGAAAAATAGCGAGGGGATTTTTAAGCACATGTTTCTTTCATTTCAATATGTCCCATCTTCGAATTCAGCAAACTGGCATGTCTGAAAAGTAATACATGAGATCGTTTCTGTCTATAAACCGGATGTTTGCAAAACTTTATTCAGAACGAAAATGGATTGTCTCTTTATGTCACTTTTTTCAACCTTTATAATCACCGATTCTTCCACTGTAAAATTCTTCAGTTCAGTGAGTGTGCCTTAGTGCATTGCCACAACGATTAAAGAAAATAAATAAATAAGATACACATATCGTAACCGAAAGATATCTACTTCAGCGCGGAAACAAATTACCTTTAAAATAAGTATTCCTCTTAACGATCCCTTGGGCATTAATGATTAGAACGTTCTTGGGTCCAATAGCCGTCTCGAAATCCATCAATTTCACCATAGCACTCAATCTATTTTCTTCTTTAATAGTCGACTAAACAGAGAAGTGAAGTGACTTCAGCATTTATTTGGCTTAACCAATGGAAAACATGTAATAAACAGAGATGCAAAATGCCGATAAGCGCGTTACGGAAATATGGCTAGATATTAGCGATATTCTAGAGTCAAGGTAATTGCTTTCTAATTACCAGAGATAATAAAAATTTGCACACATCAGATTTAAGTTATCCTAATTCCAAAATATTGCAGTCTTTTTGTTTTCCTACTCCCTGCACATGCGAAAGTTTTAATTGAGCTTCCATCATGAAAGTTAAACCTAACATTTATTTAATGTCATGAAAAATTTTGAACAATTAGGGGGAAAAATGCAGTGCGCAGTAGTTTTTTAAATTGCAATTATAATACTATGAAAATTAAACATGATACATGAGCAATTCCACGGGTAACTGACTGACATTTTTGAATCAAAGCAATGCGTATTTTTAACCGACTTCAAAAAGGAGGCGGTTATCAGTTCATACCGTATGTATGTTTTTTTTTGTTTGTCCACTCATAGCGTCCCACCTAGTAAACCGATTTTGATGATTCTTTTTTTAATGGATAGAGGATGGCTCAACTTAGGTCCCATTACTTTGTTTGACCATATTTGTTCTTTAGAAAAAAAGTTATGGGCAAAAAACAGTAAATTTCCCTATTAAATGATTAAAATGATATTGTAGCGAAGTTCGCACTTTTCATCCGTGGATAACGGTGGCTCAGTGGTAGAATTCTCGTTTCCCACACGAGCGACCCGGGTTCAAATCCCGACTAGGACAAAGTGAATTTTACTAAAATTTCGTTTCTACTGTTTCCCGTATTTTCTCGAATGTTCTATTAATTTCTGTATCTTTTCAAGTCTGGAAAGTTCCAGCACTTTTTCAAGTTGTATATAAGGAGATGTAACGTTTATTCGTGGTTCTGAATAAAGATCTCGAGTTGAGACTAACGAGTATTCGCTCCATTTGGCTTTCACATTGTCTTCGCTATCTTCATCTACGCGATAATATGAAACTCATTGTTATAAAAGTTTGGTGCCATATAACTGTAAAATTAATAGTAATTGTAATGATGATTTTGAATAAAGGCTTTTCTAAAGCAATACAGTGATAAAGAGCCGCACTTCTTACTAGGTAACTTCTTACTTTTACTGAAATATCTACATTTACACTAAAAAGAATAAAATAAAAAAATTTTGAAAAAAAAAATAGAACCGACTTCAAAATTGCTCTAAAAAGTGAAAAATAATTTTATTCTTTAAACACCATCGATAATACTTTTAAACATAATTTTTGAAGTTGGCGCAAAAACAAAAAGTAAAATCCATATTAACCATGCTTTGTTCATATTTTTATCAAAAAATCATCCAAACTTAGGAACGGAATATTTATATCGTTACTCAAATATGCTGTCATCAATGCGTAATGCATGTGGTAGTGAAGAAACTAGACGTGGTTAAATTTATACTTGTAGTTGAGTTATGGCTGTGAATGATTTTGTCGATCATTTTTGCGCCAACTTCAAAAATTATGTTTAAAAGTATTATCGATGGTGTTTAAAGAATAAAATTATTTTTCACTTTTTAGAGCAATTTTGAAGTCGGTTCTATTTTTTTTCAAAATTTTTTTGTAATATTCAACACAAAATATACATTGTAAAAACAATCTTTTCTCGCGGAATATTGTATTTTTTAGGCTGAGTTTAATGGTAAAGTTTAATTTTCAAAAAACATTTTGGACTATTTTTAAAAAAAAATGTTAAAAGCATGGTAACTGACTGACGTACTTGGTTTTAAAATGTCACAAGTTAACCAAGTTATCACCAATATGACACCTTAAACTGGTCCCTACAATCAAACTGTTATTCATTAACACCAACAAACTTTTAAACTTTTATCCTTGCCTTTTATCGTAATGGTATTTTAGCCCTAAGAGCAGGGCCCGACTCTGACTTTTGACGACACTGAGTGTAAACTTTATTTGGTTTCTCCTCCCTGTTTATACTGTATTGCTGAAGTAATAAAAGATTTTTGATACCTACGTATAGTGAGGCTCTGGTAAGTTGATGTTCGACCTTGACAATGTTTACCTCTTTTTGGGGAGTTCAGTAAAAAAGGAACGTGTTACTGAAATAGATTTGATAGGGAATAGTAGAACTACTACAAAAGGAACCCAACTGAACTCAGCGCCATCCCTATTACCCAAAAAAGAAATAAGCATTATCAAGGTTATAGCTCAACTAACCAGAGACCTACTATATTACTGCAACGAGATATATTACATTAGAAGCCACGACGATGACTCATCATCCCAATAACATTCGCGCTGCGCCTAAACTAACTTCGCAAAGGGAAGGACAAAAGCACGCGCAGATAAAATCAATAATTAGCAAATCGCAGTACGTTTCCGTCTCTTTTTTTTTTTTTCCTGAAAATCTAAAAACGATTTGCATAATCATTAATTCGGATAGTCGGTTTTCGGATAATTGGAGTTTCACAGTATTTACCTTTTTTCCTTCTTGTGTTCGCTCTCTGAAGCGATGCACGTAAGTGGGATCCCCCTGGAATCTTGTGCGCACCATATGAAATTTCCGGAGATCTTCCTTAGAGGCAGAAAACAGTAAATTCCAAGTTTCACCATCAAGGCTTTAAAAAATTCAAACATTACACTTTTTTTGCTGAAATTCTTCTCTATTTGCCGAGAATAAGATGGTAAACAACGTAGGGGTAAAGCACAAATAAGAAAATTTATAGCAGACACGTGCTACGCCGACGCGGTTTCAAGAAATCCCTTTTTCAATTGAAATAAGTGTGAGCTTTGGGATGTAAAGTCATCCGAGAAAAGGAATAACTAAACATCCTTACGTAGACCCAGATCAACGACGTTAATGCGAGCTTTCAGATGTAAAGTCGTACTTGTCTCGGATAACTACATAGAAGTGTGAGCTCTCGAATGTAAAGTCGTCCTTTCTCGAATGACTTTACATTGAAGTGTGAGCTCTCGGATGTAAAGTCGTCCTTTTCTCGGACGACTAAACATAGAAGTATGATCTTTTGGATGTAAAGTCGTCCTTTTCTCGGATAACTTTACATTGAAGAGTGAGCTCTCGGATGTAAAGTCGTCCTTTTCTCGGACGACTAAACATAGAAGTATGAGCTTTTGGATGTAAAGTCATCCTCTTCTCAGATAAGGTTACATCCCAAAGCCCGCATTTATTTGCATTGAAAAATGGGCTCCTTGGAACCCCGAAACACGCGTCTGCAATCAATTTTCTTATTTGTGCGATATCTCTACGTCGTTACAAAAGTTATCTTAAATGAGTTGTAGTTAAACAACTTAAGTTAGTAAATGTTTCGCAAGGCATAGTTTTTTTCTTATCAACCGTCGATTGGAGCGATTCTCAACCTGTTATTCGGGAGCAATTTTCATGTGGTTCGCGAACAGTTGAAGAAAACTAATCTATATCATTTTTATAGCTGTAATTAAATTTAATAAAGAAAAATTTGGATTTATCACATTTCATCGAACATAAACTTAGGTTGTGATAGTAATCATGATGAATTACGATCTAAAGTAATAGATGTATTATTTTAAATTAAGGTTGTTTTGAAAATATTATTTCTATCTATTTGGTCCGCTTCGTGGTAAAGGATTCCTCTCACGCAAAACCATCGCCGCCTGCGGCTACAATGGGCCAATGTGCATAGGAGCTGGCGTGCTGATTGGTAGCAGGTCGTCTTTTCTGACGAATCCCGCTTCAATTTGTGGCATCATGATTCCTGAATTCGTGTCAGGAGCTATGCCGGTGAACGACACATTCCGGAGTGCATTATCGAAAGCCACTGTGGACGAACACCCAAAGTTATGGTCTGGGGTGCCATAGCATATCATGGACGATCACAATTGCTACGAATTGTGGACAATTTGACCAGAACCCGATACATAAACGAAGTTTTACAGCCCCAAGCTATTCCTTTCTTGCAAGCATTGCCAGGAGCTGTATTCCAGCAGGATAATAACTGTCTACATGTCGCCAGGTCTGTCAAATTCTACTTTGATTCGCAGCAGGTACAGCTTCTTTCTTGACCTGCATATTCCCCGGATATGTCACCGATTGAACATGTGTGGGATTTCGTTGGGCGGCGTCTCGCTCGTGATCCTCGCCCTGTTGCTTCGACTAGAGCCCCTATAACTGGAGCAGGCAGACGCATCTGCCATTTTGGAGCAAGCGTACAACATTGAAAGCTACCTTTATTGGCAATTATTCGCCCAATAGGGAACGAGAGAGTCGGAGAGCGAAGGTGAACATTGGCGAAATTTTGGAAACAGTTGGCGTCGTTTCCAGGCTGCCAGTCACTTTGCGGGCTATTATTTATCCAATTCTTTTTTCTTTCTGCATCTGCTGGAAATCTGAAGAGCTAAAATCCTTTTTTGGAGCTGTTTACACAATTAACAGCCGAACAACCACCCATTTGGCTCAATTTAACACATGTTAAAGAATTGTAAACATCAACAGCAATGCTATCGCTACGAAGCATTGGATCAAGTTTGCTCCAAAATGGCGGATGCGTCGGCTCCTCCGCTCTAGGGACCTTAGCTTCGACAGACGACCTTTGGTTGCGAATACAAACATGCCGAGTCGTGTAGCAGCTCTTATTGCGCCGCGTGGTGGCCACACAAAATACTAATTTCTATCTCTTTTTATTGCTTGTTTGGTTGAAAAATGTAATCATTTATTTGTACCATTACCACTCAACTGTGTATTAAATTTCATTCAACTATGATGCTTCCTTCATGGTGTTGCAATTTTCACAAACAGGAGTGTATTTTTATTTTATTCATTGCCGCCATTACTTGTTTAGTGATACCATACGTTATTTTGTCTTGCTCTAAGGAAAAAAAAACAAAGACGTTCAACAAGACTGAGAACTGCATTAAAAAGAAAGATCAATCACCAAACAATTGAAATTAGCCCATAAATGTAAAATAATCCGTCATTTAAGAAAAGAAGTCATTAATTAAAGTGAAAAAGCTGGATTAAAATAGTCTGCAAGCTGTATAAAACATTTAAAAAAAGAACTTCATGAAAATAACTGTCAAATAAAGAAACTGTAATAAAATGTATTGCCAAGTTGTAAAACACTCGAAAACAAAATAATTTAAAATATAGTATTTTATTATCCAAGCAGTTTTCTTTGCTACAGAGAGGATACAAATATTGCAATAAAATTTAAACGAACCAATTCTCGCCAAACGATTATAGAATCTTACTGGTCAGAAGATATCATGACGTAAGCTTATTATTATTTTCCTTAAAAACACAAAATACGTTATTTCAATTGAAAATTTATGACTTGAAATTCTCAATTCTAAAAATACAGACAAAGTAATAATATCTATGCAAAAAGATGTGATATATCATCAGAAACAACCCTGTTGTAAAAATTTCCCCGCCAAGAAAACCTTTAACTCTTCCCTACAAAAAGAAGGCTTTCATCCTAAATCAAAAAATCCACAGCCTTAAAAAGTTATATCTAGTTTTCCCGCCAAGTATCTGCGAAGCTACCATCCTCCCTGTTTTCCTCTTTCATCACACTTATTTTCGCTAGAACCTGCCCACATCACGAACTCCTTACCAGTGAGGATAGCTCCTTTAAATTGTTTTCAATGCTGTTTGACGGGAAACTTTGTTAACTCAGGTAGTTCCTTCGAGAGCAAAAAGCTACCAGTTAAACAGGATTGAAAATAATTAAAAGGATCTATCCTTACTGGCAGGAGTTCGTGATGGGGGCAGATTCTAGCGAAAATAGTTGTGATAAAATAGGAAAATAGGGAGGATGGTAGTTCGGCAGATACTTGGCGAGAAAACTAGATACCTTAACTTTTTAAGGCTAGATACCTTAACTTTTAAGGCTTTTGGGTTTAGGATGAAGGCTTTTCTGTAGGGAAGAGCTAAAGGTTTTTTTGGCGGGGAAATTTTTACAACAGGGCTGTTTCGGATGAGATGGTTGACTACTCCGTGTTTTTAAAAGTTTTAATCTTGCATAAATTTCAGTCTATCTTCTCAGATTTTCTGTTTGTATTACAGAGAAATAACATTGGGAAAGAACATGGATAAATAGTAGTATTTAAAAAGTTACAACCATTATATAATTTACATGAAGCAGTCATCCCAAAAAAAAAATCTATTCACAAAGAAATTGCAATATTCAACAAATGGTATAGTTAAGAAATTGTAATATTTACAAAAAAAAAACAATTCTCATTTATATAATTTAAAGAATAATCATTCACAGTTAACGCACCTCAGCGTTAAAAGGGAAATAATATCTCAAAAATGAAACAAGAATATCCAAATCGATCGAAATTCCAAAAAGAAAAAAAAATGAAAATACTTCCAGTGTTTAAACTTGTGAAAAATGCAAACGATATTTATTACCAGAGACGCAGTTTATGCTCCTCCTTAATATTTAGCTTTCATGAATTCGTCACGCAATTGCAATGGATCATGTGACTCGCAATTAACCAATCACTAAGCTACAGTCAGCGCAGGAAAGTAAAATCATCGAGCTAATTTTAATCGCTTTAAGAAAAGAATCCCATTGGTTAAGTACTAACAACATTTTAAAATCCAAAATCAACCTTTTTTTCATTTTTATGGATCATTTTAAAAATAAATGATGACAAATTGATCACAAAAAAGCAGCAATTTAACCAAATCATAAAAAACGCGATTGACACGTTTATTTCCTATGCATTATAAGGACTTTCTAGAAACAATAGTGGCCACTTTTATCCTTTTACAAATACTTTTTAAAAATCTCGGAAATTTCCATTAACTTTTTGCTAACCTCTTATTTGATTTTTCGACGAATTCCAGCAATCACAGAATGTTATTTTGAACGTGCTTTACCATGTTTCACGAATAAATTTCATTGTTAGTTAATTTAATAACTATCTCGTACAATATTTTCGTTTCAATTGTTACCTGTAGAACGAATGCTTGTTACGTATGAAATCATTCCCTCGTCCTTGAGCAATATAATAATCAGAATTTTTCCCAAATATCTTTCCCAGGAAGGCAACCGATTCCAACTTGTTTTCATTCTGTAATTGAGGTAAGGATAACTGCATAAGAAGTTGCTCTTCCGTTGTCAGAAACAAACCTCCGCCATAAAAGTACTCCATATTCAAGTTCAATCTTTGTCGTAACATTTGATTTTTTTTTTTTCCCCTCTGTCACAACCACTGTTAAGATCTGCAATGAAAGAGTAATTGTGCTGAGAAAAATTCTCATACTCAACTAACAAATCTAGTTCGATTTCGTAGCTTAAATATGGCGATATCATCCACTTTCCCCTCTTAAAATTAAATGTAAACGGAAATTTTGAACTTCAGGTGCAAAACGTCAGGTTGAATCAACCTAAGGGAGCAATTGGCTCTAAAAACTTATCAAATACTTTTTTCATTGAGAATCACATGCAAACCAAAATTTGTGCAAATTCTTACGAGAGTGTTCACACCACTGATGTGCCATATATCCGTATCCGTGGATATCCGAGGGAAAATAAAGATCTGTATCCGTTTTACGTTCGGTGGATCTTAAACAAGTCTTTTACAGCTTAAATTTTCTTACATATTTAAAATTGTGCATACGGGTTTTTAAAAAATATTTTTTAATTTCATTTGAATTTGTTTTATCTTAATATTAGCGGTACTCGCACAGCGATGCCCATGCTAAAAATTTAATGGAAGTCCGTTGAATAAAAAAAAATTGACGCCCCCTCCCCCTCTAATGTCAAATAAACATTTTTCTTTGTATAAAATGCGTACACACCTTTTCAAAAATATATATATATATATATTTAAGTTTCTTTGAAATTTAAAACTTTTCGGTAAATCATTAAATTAGATTTACAGCTGTTTTAAAACTCTATTTAGCGACTGAAGCGGTTTTTACTGCAATTTAAAATATTTCGCCAAATAAACAAAAAAAAACATCAAATAATATCTTTCATATGTAAAAATAATTCCACATCTCTACTGTTTATCGCAAAACTTGCCCAGCAACCACGCTATCATAATCGATCCGTCTAACGAAAAAAAAGAAAAAAAAACATCCCGTGGAACATTTAAAATTCGTCATCAGAGGTCGATGTGTCCCCTAACTGCATTGGTTACACGACACTGTTCACGTCTAGTACTAAATTACCCAGAAGCTCTTGAGATAAGACTTGCCACTCATCAAGAAGTTTTATATGTGTGGTACTCAATAGAGGATACGACCTTGCTGCCAGGTATATCCCTAAAGCATCTCACACATTCTGATGGGATTAAATCAGACGAGCAAGCAGTTCAATTCACTAAATCCATTCTGCTGGTATATTCCCTTTCTAGAAGCTCCTCATCGGTACAGGTCCTGTGAGGACTTGTCCATCCACAAAAATCAACTCTGAAGCAATGCTTTTTCAGAGCAGATGTGGGTGTGGGAGGATAATTTCACTGCAGTCAAATTAACATACTTAATTAATTTTGATCTCCCGGATCATCTCTATGGCCTATTTCTCCGCTTATATATAGAGCGATAAAAATGTGTCTCCAATTTTTTCCATATCAGCTGACGCTGAGAATCATAAGCCAGAGTAAAATGACTCTTATCAGCCCTCGAACTGTCAAATCCTTCCTTGATTCGCAGCAGGTACAGCTTCTTCCTTGTTCCTTGGCCTTTATATTCCCCGGATTTGTCACCGATTGAAAATGTGTGGGATTTCGTTGGGCGGCGTCTCGCTCGTGATCCTCGTCCTGTTGCTTCGACAGACGAACTGTGGTTGCGCATACAAACAATATGGAATATAATTCCACAGACAGATATTCAAACTTTGTTTCACTCCATGCCGAGTCGTGTAGCAGTCTCTCTTTGCGGCGCGTGGTGGCCACACAAAATACTAATTTCTATCTCTTTTTATTGTTTGTTTGGTTTGAAAATGCAATCATTTATTTGTACCAATACCACTCAACTGTGTATTAAATTTCATTTAACTATGATGCTTCCTTCATGGCGTTGCAATTTTCACAAACAGGAGTGTATCTTCGCCACAGAGCAACAGTAACATATCCTACTGTTGCTTTGAGGCGACGATGTATTGATAACCAGAAAAAAGTGTTAGATTCGTAAAAACTCTCAAATTTTTAATTTTGACGTGAGCTATATCACTGAATTTATTTTGATTATTTCTGACTTTTTATGTCTGTGACCCATCTTTTGGGGTTATGCAACTTCTTTGAAGAAATTACAGAAGAGTGCTCATTAAGAGTCTTCAAAGCTGTAGTTTTGAAGAAGTTACGACGGAAAGCCCATGAACCCCCTCCTCCTAACATAATCGAAGACAATCTACAATTGCATTTTAGAAGTTTCAATTTCGAGAAATTTTTTGAGGAGTGTCCCTCCTTCCCTCACTTTCGTAAACTTCATACAAAATCGTCTTAAACTGGGTTTTCAAGGCTTCAATTTGAAAAAATTTTAAGACAGAACTCCCAAACCCCATCCACTCAGAGGCGTAGCAAGGCGTGGGCGAAGAGGGCGACAGCCCACGGCTTCGCGCCTCATAGGGACTCGCATCTCCAGTTCGTTCCAAATTTTTCTCAGATTGAATTTTGTTCCGAGAAAATTTTTTGTTTTTTCACTCCGGAATCAGTGAAAAAAGACAGATAAAACAAAAAAATTTCTCATCAAAAAAAAAAAAAGCAAGAAAGAAAGAAAGAAAAACCGAAGGGCCTCGCTTTGAACTTTCTATGATCTGTTTCTTCTGCGCGCTCGGCTTCATCAATTGCCGATCTTTGCTTTTGTACCTTGCACCCTGTGACCAGTGTGGAGAGAAGCAACCAGTGTGGTCGAGAAAGAAACTCCTCCCCCCCGCCTCCGGGGGGGACCTAAAACCGGTCGGCAATAAATATTTTTCTGCCTTCTCTAAAAATGCAGTTCTCAAAGTTCTAAAGAGTGGAAGATAGGAGCTAAGCTAACAGGTAATTGATGGGTCAAATTGACTCCACCAGGCTTCCAGGGGTGCCGATCAAATTGTCATGTGAAAAAAAAAATTTCGGGTGGGAGGAGAAGAAAAAAGCTTAACTAGAGGTTGGAAGATCTAGGGCTGTTTGCTCAAACACGTTTGGCTGTTCCCTCATTTGCATCCGTATGAAACATAATTTAAATAATATCTGAAAAGTTGTTTAAATTGATTTATCCATTCATGAATAACGAGTTTTAGTCTTTTTTATTTGCATGCGTTCATTTTTCCCGACTCAGGTACAAGTTTTGTTCAAACAGTTCTGATATTCTATTTTTTTGAATTTCGGTTGAATCATCAAAGTCTGTCGGAAACTGCGCTTTGGAAATTCAATTTTGAAAAATTGTTGGAAGGTTTGATCGATTTCCCTCTACTGTACAAAAAAAGTCAACCAGAGACAGCCCTTAAATCCCATTCCTTACCCTGACGTCAACAAATACCGCGTTTTAAGAGCTCAGTTTCTAAAAATGTCCTTAGAAGGCCACCCAAAACTGTAATCCCCGTAATGTCACCAGAGACCGTCTGAAACTGCGTTCTTAAGACTACAATTTCAAAAATTTCTCCGGGGGAGGACCTCCGGACTCCCCTGTACCAGCTACGGGAAATTTTAAGTGCGCCACCTTTAGATATTTCCTGATTGCGCCACTGAAAATGTATGTGACTTAAAAATAAAAAGTTCATCCTGATTTATTTATTTACTTTTTAAATGGCGATTTCTAAATGACTTATTTATTGAGTCCATTTCTGAGATTGTTAGTGAGGTATCTGTTTTGATGTCCACCCCCCCCCCCCTTTTGTACACTTTAAATTACAGCCTTAATAAGTATGGTTTTATTTTTTAACTTTTTTTTAATTATTTACAGGATTTATTGGCTCGTATTTAATGGACAATATATTTTTGAATAGTTTAAACGTGGGGAGGAGTCGGCATTTTGCATTTTAGTCCGTGGCGAAACTGCTAAAGCCGGCCCCTGCACAGAATACAAGAACAACTTCATCTAGACTTTGTTTCAAATTGGGAGGGGGTTGGGAGGCCTCACAAACTTTATACGCCCACTCTTAGTGTTACTGTTGCTAAGCCACGTCATTGAAGTCGACTACAATTGCGATTTTGGCGCATCAATTTCGGAAAACTACTTAATGTAAATGAAGGTAATCTATAATTGCGTTTTTGGAGTTTCAACTTTGAAAACTTACAGCGGAAAACCATCGAACCGTAACATTACCAAAGATTTACCAGAACTGCGTTTTTCAAGCTACAAGTTCGAAAACTTTCCTGATTAGCTTCCCTCCTCTCACTCTCGCTAGGATCGTCTTAAACTTGGTTTTCAAGGATTCATTTTTGAAAAATTTCCGCGAAGAACTTTCTGAAACTCATCTCCCTATGATCATCGAAGGTCGGCTACAATTTCAATTTCGAAAACTGCCAATCATCTAACGTTACCAAAGATAGTCCTCATTCGCGCTTTTCAGAATTAAGTTTCGAAACTTTTTTGAGGCCGAGCCTTCGAATTTCTTCTTTGCCTAACATCAACAAAGATGGTCAAATACTGCGTTTTTAGAACTGCAATTTTGAAAACATTTCGAAGGGGAGCCCTCAAACTCGCATTTCTCTCCCTAACACAAACGAAGACCATCTCAAATTGCGTTTTAGGAATTTCGGTTTCAAAAAATTGTCCGGTCCAGTCCCATAGCGTTGGAAGGCGCGACGGGTCAACAATTCAGAATTATTTCAGATCAGATGATCTTTATGGTGCTACAACCCCCTCCCCCCTCCATGCAACTATATCATTTTTACTTCCTTTTACAAAAAGGAAGTATTGTATTCGCAAAGGAAATTTTACTCAAAAAACAGCCTCAATTTTCATTTTGCTCGCTCCCAATGAATAGCAATTTTTTTTCTTCAACCCGACCACACGTAATAAGAACGTATAGACACCCGAAATATCCATTTTGAAGATACTAGAGTTAGTTACAACGAGTTTTCTCGTGACGTACTCAAGAACGGTATTGTCCTAGAAATTTGGTACGTAGATTCCTAGTGGGATCTAGTTGTGCACCTCCCTTTTTGGTTGCATTCGGATGCTTCAAAGGGGGTCTTACACCTTTTTTGGGGGAAATCATAGTTCATTTCAATGCAAACTCAAAGTGATATTATAATTTGGTAAACATTTGGTGATGTATCGCCAAGGTTTTTGTCACCAACTTGGCGATAATTTTGGCGGTTTTTCTTTTTTTTTTTAAATCCTATTTCAATTTAGTTAACCACTGAATCACATTAAAATTGCCAATATTGGGAAAATTAATCTGTGTAAAATGTGTAAAACGTTTTTTTTTTTAGCTTCGGTTCGCAAGAAACTTGGGGCGAAAATATTTGGAGTGTTTCTTTACTTACTCCAAGTCCAAGGCACTATTATCATTAAATTAGCGTAAAAGGAAGTAATGTGATGCACATATCAGCTCGGCTTTTTTTTTTTTTCAGTTTATAAGCTTTTTATGGACGGAATAATGTCTATTTGTGGATCGTAGATACATGACTAAACTCATATTGACCTAGCGCCATACGTGCCTTTAACTAGAAGTTAAAGACTAAAGTTATGTTTAACCTAATTCGAAAGCAAGAAAGTTTTTTTTTGGGGGGGGGGGGAATTTGGGCCATTGAGCTTGGGGGGGGGGGACACTTGGGGTTCCCAATCTTTAACAATTCGCGGCGCCATTTTAAGAATTAGAATTTTTCCACGGTTTCCTAGTTTTATATACATATTGTTACCATAGACCACTTCCCGGCACCATTCACCTTTTCCTGCGGCACCCAGTTTGGAAATCTCTGATCTAACGCATTATAATTCTTATTATCACTATAATATTTATTTATTTGTAGCAAAAAGTTTAGAAATTATTTGTGCGAAACTAAAACCAAAAATAGCCAACTTCATTTTTTTCTTTTCCAGATTTTGGAGGGGTCCCGGGCCCCCTCAGCCCCTCCTTTATATACGCCCTCGTGCGAAATAGCTGAGACTCTTTGATCTTTAGCAAGAGTTATACGTACATGATGCTAATGTATGTAAGCTTGCAGCTTTTTTCAATGATCGAAGTCGTTCAAATAAAAGCGTTCGATGAACGGTTTAAAAAATCAAACATCCTCTGAAGAACGGATCATTAGAAAGAACGACATTTCCTATCTCTATGAAATTATAATATTTTTCTTTTCACAAATATTTTAAACGTACCTTTGATTTTTAGCAGATTTTGATGTCTAACTTTTATGGCTCTTATAATTTTATGCCAAATTAAAAGAAACTTGAAAATACCAAAACTGCTCGTGAGGAAAGAAAAATAATGGTTCCAAAAATGAAATAGTGAATTCAGATTTAATAAATATTTGGGAGCCTCAGTCGCCGAGCGATCTGCGCGATGGCGATTTGGAGTACTCGAGATGGCAGGCTCCACTCTAATCTTTCTCTCCAGCAGATGTGTGAAGAGTTGTTGAGAAAGGAAACGAAACACTTAAATTTTAACTGTGACTGTAGCTTCTCGCGCCTGCGCGTGCTGAAAAGCGTAGCAGACAGCAATTTGAAGTCTTATCTGAAGATAAGCATTCGATTCAAAATTCTTGAAATTAAGCTAAAATTTTAAATCCATTTGACAGAACAAAAAACTCCTTTGGAACATTTTAATGTTGATATTTGTTTCTTAATTTTGTAGGTTTTGTCCCTTAAATATATTGTGATATGGATTTAGAAAATTCTGTTGACATATTTTGTTCTAATGGGAAGAGTTTGTTCAAAGATGCTGTAAATGTAAACTGGAGTAAAGATTTTTGTATGAAGCAACATCCAAAACTTCACAAGCTAATAGAAGAGACATGGACTCAAAAATCAGAAAAATGCAAAAACTTATTTAATGCTTCTAAATTCAGGCTTCACAAGGTTGAGTTACATAAATCTAGTGATGGAAACATTCCAGCTGTTACCTTGCATCTTGGCTCAACAAGTTATAAAGAATTCATTGGCACTAATTGTGCTACATATGCTGCTGAACTTGTGAGGGATGGTATCGACAATTTTTCGAATTCGCAAGCATATCTTGCGGATCCACTTGGTGTTGGCTCTATTATTGAAACTACTGATGAAAACTTAATATTCATGCGTAGAAGTTTGAACTTGGCTGAAATGCAAGGAATGATCGATAGACCAGGAGGTCATCCAGAACCAGACGTAAAATATTTTCTTAAGTTAAATTTCCATAAAGAATATTTTTTGCTTCTTTTTTTGTAAAAAGGGGATATTTTGATAATTGGGAATCTGGCGCGGTCATCTTATTTTTGGCATAAATAATTTTATTTTGGTAACCCTTCAGATTTATAGTAACCCTATGTGAATAGATGTTTCGGTTCTCTTTGTTTAGATTTGCAACGAAAAATACCTCTCGTGCAGGCACTTTAGCCAAAAATTGACGCCAATAAAGAAAGATCGCCAGATTCACAATTATCAAAATCTGCCCTGTTAAAATATTAATCATATTATTTACCTTTAAAATAAGTGTAACAGATGCGGCAGGATTCAGAAAATTTGTAGTGCTCTGGATTAAAAAGTTGATCTATTCTATTGTTTTCCTTCCTAACTGGCTGGTTTTCTGCAATTTTCATCATCAAAATTCCAAATAAATGTCAGAGGCAAACTAGTAGTCTCCAAACCACGATTTCCAAGGATAAAAGTACTTTTCTACAAATGCCATTATGTAGTTAACAAATGGTGCCACATTGTCTCTTGCTCTTTACAAATCCTTAATTATATAAAAAATCTTCTTTTCTGAGGTACAGAAGATGCTCTTTTCATTTTACAAATCATTTACTTTGTGGAATGAAGGAAAGGTACACTAAACACAAGGGGTGATCAAATGAAAAGATACGAAACGACATAAAAATTAAACAGTTAAATATTTGCATATTCCACCTTGGGAGAATGTAGCGAGACATCTCAGGATGCCAATTTAGGCTCTGACTGGGACAGGCCCGCACTGTCCCTATGTGCAAGGACATGCGGCACACGGTGGAGCCACAGTCAAAAAGGCACTGAGCTCTACCAATCAAAAATGCCCCAAATGTAAAGAAAACCGAACAAAAAATAATAATAAATTGAACTTTCCATTTTATCTTATGATGTCAATCAAATTATACTGTGCATTGAAACAAGCAATCCATCTCGCTGTCTATCTAAAAGGAAAAAATATTGCCTTTTGTGTCTAAACTATAGTGGTCTAAATATATTATTCAAAAGCGCAAAAATTTATTACACTGCAAGCATGTGATGCTAATTAATATATGCATTAGCATTTTTCTTCCTAATGTGGAGCTGTGAATGCCATTTCGATATAGCATTAGTACCTAAGGTTGAGCATACAAGGCGAATTTCTTGAATTTGCTGTTCCCTATTTCGGTTCTTGCAAAAAATATGTTGTATTAGAATTTGTGCAATATGTCTTTTTGTGATCTTAAGAGAGTTGTCAATCAAAAAGAAGATAAGAAAACAATCAGAAGAGTACATCTTACACCTGCTTCGTGTTGTCATATGTAAAAAAATACGGTTCAGCACATTTTTATATTATTTACTATTGTGAGTTCAAAACTTTCATGAGACCCTGACTTCAGCCCTGGCCCCATCTCATTAAAAAATCATCTAAGATTTTGTTTTTAGGAACTCAATTTTGAAATTTTTCATGGGGAGTGCCCTCTAACATTATTAAAATGATGTAATTTTTTTTTGGGGGAGGGGGATTTTAACTTGGAAACATTTACGGAAGAGAGTTACCGAATCCCATCCTTTCTCTAAATGTCATCAAAGATAGTTTCAAATTCAATATTTAAATGTTCAGTCTGGGAAATTTTCAATTTTCTAGGGGAGAATGTTTAAACCCCATCTATTTTCTCCAATGTGATAAAAGATGTCCTACAGTTTTTTTGTCTTCAATTCTGAAAATTTTCCGCTCTAGAGTCACTGATCCCCCCTCGCTGAACAAAAAATGATACTCTGAAGTTACGCTTTAGGACTTCAAATTTCGAAAATAAAAATAGACTTCAAATTTCGACTTACACCCTCCCCAACATCATTAAATATCGTTAAATATTTTGTTTTTAATATTTTGATTTCAAGAGGGGAGAAAGAATCCCTGAACTCATCCTTTCCTCTAACATCGTCAAAGATGACCTACAAATGCGTTTGTAGGACTTCAGTTTTGAAAACTTTCCGGTCGAGTTCCGAAACCCTTTTTTTCTCGTAAAATCGCCTTAAGATTGCCTACAATTGCATTTCTAAAGCTTCAATTTCAAAAAAAAAAAAATTCCGGGGGAGCATCCCCAACCTCTTGAATAATATTGGAGAAAACAAAAAGAGAATCCCATCTTCTCATCCCTCTTCTTGTTGTAATTTCAAAGTTTGACCTAGACCGCAAATCTACTTTTATCAAGCTCCAAACACGACCATAATCTCTCGATTCCCCCCCCCCTTTTTCTTTAACTATTTGTGTATGAAATTATTTTTTAAAAAAAGGCCCTTTTTGATGATCCTGCATTTTGGAGTTTTTAGTTTCAGATTTTATCGTGAAATATATCCTTTACATAATTATATGTCAGTTTAGAAATTAAATCAGTACTCTGTTGTCATAATTTCTGTACCTTAGAGCCAGAAGGACGTAAGTCACATTATTATGATTTTACATGAGAAAGGAAAAACTTTTCTCTGGCACAAGCAAAGGACGGGACGTGCGCCTTTTTATCCTGTTTTTTTAAGGAATTGAGTTCATGTGGTTCAATGCGGAATCGGCTTCTGCATACAATGCACTTATTAATGGAAAGTTGCAATTTTTGAACTTACGTCAGTCTGGTTCTGATGTACAAATTTAATAGGCGTAAAAGTTTGATTTATCTATCAATTACAGATAAGAGATGTTTTTGTAAGGCATTTATAACTATGGTATTTAAATTTTTTTTTTCTTTTCAAAACGCATTTAGCAAATCAAAGGAGCAATTGATCTCGAAATAACTTCGAGACATGAAGAAATAACATACACTATATCCCAAAATTAAATATTTACGCATTGTTTTTTTAATGAATTAAATTCTGAGTATATTTGTTTCCACATTATATTTGTCTAAAGAACCTCACTCCACGTGTTAACTATATTTTCCCTGAAAGCCACTGCACAAAGGCGCTCAAAAGATATTCACACAACGGCTCTGATCAGGCTTGGCGCGTCCTGGACTGAGATCAGAGCATGCACGGACACCCGCATGCAAAGGACAGAGCAAAGGCTCTTATAAAAAGCGGCGTCCAAATGATGTGGCAGTCTGTATGAGGACAGGATGGCGTTTGCGTTGCAAAATTCGACAATTGAGGAGCAGCGAAGTGTTATCCGATTTTTGACAGCTGTTCATCGCATGTTCACACGTTTCCAGAGTCACACTAATGGAACTGGACAAGTTCAAATGGGAGAAATTGAACCATCTGCCTTACAGTCTGGACATATCTCCCTGCGATTTCCATGTGTTTGGTCTACTGAAGAAACACCTGAGAGGGAAGCACTTCAACTCGGACGACGTAGTCAACAACACTGTCACGAACTGAGTCTTGTCACAATCTTGTCAAGAATTCTGGGAACAAGGAATCCCGCAGCTTGTTCATCAGTGGGATCGTTGTCCTCAGGCCTATGGTGTATATTTTGAATCAAGTCTAGGTTTGTACCCACTGTGTCGTTTCTTACCTTTTCATTTGGTCACCCCTAGTAAATACTACAGATTTTCCGCTCTAATCTCTAAGATTTCTGATATTGAACCCCTTTCAATTTATGTAATACTAGCAGTACCTGCGCAGCGATGCCCGTGCTAAAAATTTAATGGAAGTCTGTTGAATTAAAAAAAAACGACTCCCCCTCCCCTCTGATGTGAAATGATCATTTTTCTTTCTATAAAATTTGTACACACCTTTTCAAAAAAAAAAAGCTATTAAAATTTCTTTGGGAATTTAAAACTTTTCAACAAATCATTAAATTAGATTTACAGTTGCTTTAAAACTCTATTTAGCGAGTGAAGCGGTTTTTACTGCAATTTAAAATATTTTGCCAAATAAACAAAAAAGACATCAAATAATATCTTTCAAATGTAAAAATGAGTCCTCAACTTTATTGTTTATCTCCAAACTCGCCCAGCCACCACGCTATCATAATCCATCCATCTAATGAAAAAAAAAATCATCCCGTGGAACATTCAAAAATCATCCTCAGAAAAAAGAAGAAAATGTTGTACATTTCACTCGGATAAAAACAAATCAAATGTTTCTTTTCTTTCAAAACAATGAATTGCATTTATGGTTGCTTTAAAACAATAATCCGAGACTGAACTGCACAGCGTCTATCACGCCAAGCAACCATGCTACCGGAACCCACCCCTTTTGCGAGTGAAGCAGGTGTTTTTTTTTTTTGGCAATAATAAATGTTTCTCCAAACAAACAAAAAAGTATAAAACCACATTTAACATTCCAAAGCTTTATATATCAAGAGCTGCTTTGCTCGGTCTACCTTGAGAATAAAAATTGTGTCAAGTGACATATATTCAACAATCAGATTTAAATAAAAGAAAAAAAACACCATACAAAATTACCCTTCCAAACAATGACGACAAATTTAAAATACTTTTAAGAAATCAAAATGCGAAAGATGAATTTTAAAAGCGTAACCATGGAAACAAGAAATAAAATAAGTTTAAGAAATTAAAATCAAAATAAGGAGAAAACAATGGATTCAAAAAGCGTAGCTGTGGAAACGCGAAAATAAAATGGTTGACAATCTGAATCAAAACAATATTTTTCCAACTTGATTTAAAAACGCTTGTAACTTTTTTTCCTTTGAAGATAGAAGCTAAGGTTTTCGACCATAGGTCGAGAGAGATCCGGAGTAAAAATTGTTGCTTTTTCCAATGGTGTCAAAAAGAAAACTGTGGGACAATTCCTTCACTTTTTATTGATAGATTTAACGAAGAAAGTAGTGCTTAAATTTCAGCTACTCTCAATGTTTTTTTTTTTTTGCCATCTTCTGTTTGTCTACAAATAAAATGTTTGTAATTAATTTAAGCAAGGCTTTTACAATGATTTTCAAGAATAGTTTTTACAATTTACAATGGTTTTCACAATGAGTGCAAAAAGAAAAATATGGATAGGGACACCCTGATTATCTAGAGATATGAAATATACTATCTTTCTCATGCCTGCCAAATACACATAAAAAATTTCATAAAAATCGGTCGAGCTGTTTCGGAGGAGTTCAAACACTAACAACAGGAGATTTTTATACATTAGATTTAACCATCCCTCAAAAATTTATAGCTTATATTTGACTATTTTACTTGGTTAACATATCGTCGCCTCAGAGCAACATTAGGATATCTTACTATAATTTCCGGGCTTAGATATCTTACTGTTGCCCTGAGGCGACGATATGAATGAAGGTGATTATATTAAGAACTTTTAAAAGTAATTTCACGTTTTATTTATTCTGTTTGAAATTGTATGCAATTAAAAAATTTTAGGAAGTTGAAA
Source organism: Uloborus diversus (assembly GCF_026930045.1). NCBI lineage: Eukaryota > Metazoa > Arthropoda > Arachnida > Araneae > Uloboridae > Uloborus > Uloborus diversus. The sequence continues at coordinate 25,027,687 of NC_072734.1, read as the reverse complement.
AATCAACTGGACATGAATTATGTGATAAAGATGCTGCTTTTATAACTGCAGAACTGTTTGACTCAGTTTTAAAGGAAGTTAGAGATGAAATCAATATTCCTCTTGAGAAATTATCCCAACCTACTCTTTTGGGTATTAGTTACAATCCTTACACCTGGAAAAGACCATCAGCTGAGTTTTATGTCAAGTAAATATGTTTCTTTTTTTTCAATTCATAGTATCCTTTAAATCATTTTGGGGCAATTCATTAATTATGCAAGTGTCTCAAGGGGGAAGGGGGATTACAAAAATCTCTACATACCCTTACTTTGGGGGGGGGGGTGAGGGGTCAAACCCATTACTATGTAATATTTTCTAAGTCAATATTTTATATTAGAAATCGCACGGTCAAGTGGTTTGGAAGAGATCATATTTCATTTGCTTCTGGGAGGTAAAAAAAGTATTAGGAAGAGTTGTTTTTTACTTGTTTTTCAAAGAATCAATAGTGTAAAATATAATTAAAGATTCATACTATTTATGGCATGTTTTGTTTTTAATTAGTAGTATCGCATCATATATTTGAAAAACAAAAATTTTTGATGGTCAAACTGGGAGTTTTAGTGAAACTGATCCTTTTTTATCAACATTTTATTATTTTGAAAAACAAAAATGGAATCTTTTTTAATGGGGGGGGGGGGGGAGAGGGAGTTCCTTTTGGAATTTGAAAAATCTTATGTACCCTTACATGGGGGAAGGGGGCTCAAAAATTGCCAAAATTCTTACATAATTAATGAATGGCCCCTTAGCCAAAAATTTCAATGTGCATAATCTTTAGTTTATCGCTTCTAAAATAGAAAGTAAATAAGATGTAACAATACTAAACCTATTTTCAAAACAATGTGAATGTTTGTAGAATGCACATGACAAGGACTCATTTCTGCATTGTGTACAATTTATGTTTGTTACCTATCACACATTGTAGTGAGCTGCTGATTTTGGAGGGAGTCTTTACTGAAATATTAGCATACAAATAAGAAGGGGCCGGGTGTAAATATTTGGGGCACAAATACGTAGTTTGGAACTCTTCCCAGTAGTTTTGTAAAATTGAAATCTGCAAAATGCAATTTTAGATAATTTTTTGACCCATTAATAGGGGGTCAGAATCCCATGATGCACTCACCTAGTTCCGCCCTAACCTATGGTAAATTAAAATGCTCCTTTTAATTCAAATTTATTGCTTTAGTACAAACTTGCAATTCATTTTAAAGCCTCTGAAATTTTCTTTAACTGTAATTATTCTGTTAGACAAATAAGAATTTAACTAGTACTGATACAAACTAGACTTGTGGTAGACTTTAAACTTAATTGTGATTGGTCATATCTCTCTGTAAATTTCTATAATACTAATTCTGTAAGCCAGGAATATCTATTCCACCCAAGAGTGTTGATGTACCTCTCAAAAAGCAGTGGGCGGTTAGGGGTCCTGATGATTTTTTTGTGGGGGGCCAAAATTTATAGATCCAGACCTGATACAAATACAAAGGCAGGGCCGGATTTAGGGGAGAGCAGGCGGGGCTACTGCCCCGGGGCCTCCACAATAAAATTTTTACAAAATATCCTAACTTTCACGGGGCGAAAATATCGGATATATACATATATATAAAAATCTTCGAATATATATCAAAGTATCGGGTATTTTCGAAAATATAATGATTTTTTCGAACCCTGATTAGGGGCCTCCACTCCTTTGTTGCTCAGGGGCCTCCACACTTCTAAATCCGTCCCTATACAAAGGAAAACATAAACATATGATTTATCCTTAACAGACTGACCTGTACAAAAGTGAAGAGGTGTTTAAACTTTATTCTCTAACACAAAAAGATTCCACACATGCTTCATAATACATGGTGAACTTTCTACAATGACACAAAATTGCTGGGAAAAAAATTACAGCATTCAATTTGAAAATTTTTCCATGAAGATGTCAGAGGCTTTTGTTAGTCTTAAGGGGTTTACAGTACCTCAAAAATGATGAAACGATCAAAAAAAATTTTATTGCTTATTTCAAAACTAAAAAACTATTCTGAACACAGGAGAAAAGTTTCATTGCTTTAGTTCAAATGTTTAAAAGTTATGAGTGGTTTTAGGCCATGCTCGCTATGTGTTCTTATGCAAAAGAAAAACTTTAAATTGCTTTTTCTCAATGATTTTTTTTTTTTTTTTTTTTTTTTTTGTGTTTTCATGTCATTAGAATCCCTAAGAATTTTTTTCCATTAAAGATACAGCTTTAAAGTAATACTTTTTGCAATTGGGATAACATATTTGACAAAACTGTGCATTGGATAAGCATTTTATTAATTACTCAAATGTTTAGAGCATGTTAAACCTTTAAAACGAATTTAAAAAAAAAAAACTTTGATTTTTTACATAATCACAGAAAATTTTCTAATAAACTCATAAGCAAATGAATGCACAGATTTTTAGAGATGATTATAGTGATTGTTTAGCAAAAAAGTTTTTTTAAATTAGTGCAAAAATAAAAAAGCCTCAAAAATTTTTAAAAATTGAAATTTTCCTCAATTTTTTGCATTTTTAAAAAAAGTAGGCAATATTTTTTAATTTTGAAAATAAATTATTGATTACAAAACAAGTATGCATGTTATGGTTTCAAAGAAATATAAAATTTACTTAAATTTAAAAAAAATGTTTAAAAGGTACTGTGACCCCTTAACCATAAATATCATTTTAGTTTACATAATATAGATGCAAGACATTTTTAATATAGTAACCCAATAGTAACACAAACTTAATTATTAAAATGTTCGTTTTAGCAGCAAGGGCGCCCATGTGCAAAATTTTAAGGGGGGGGCTCGAAAATTTCCCCCATGGTTTAGCAGAATATTTTCCCCATGGAAACCAATTTCAGTACAGATATTAAAATTTGACATTTTTAATAACTTATTCATTAATGGCTGGAAAAGATATTTTTATACTTTTTTGCAAAGAAAAAAGCACTAAAAGCAAGGAAGTTCTCATTTCTAAAAGGGGCCTTGAGCCCCCCTTGCCCCCCTATATGGGCGCCCTTGTTTAGCAGTGATTTTGTATAAGCCAAAAAATGAACATTGGTCGTATTAACACGGTTTAACTGCATTTTGAATTTAATGGCAATCTTATTGAAAATATTAATAGTATATTTTCTTTATAACTAGATTCAAGTGGTTTTATTTATTATTATTATTTTTAATTACTTTGAACTTTTAGGTGCTATTTGTCAGCTGCTGAAGTTCACAATTTGTACAAGCAACAAACTCAAGCAGAATCCGAAGAATCTACAGAACTTATAATCATTCCCCTCTCGGATGTTTTGAAAATGGACTTTCTGCAGAAAAGCAACTTTTACAAAGAGCTTACACCGGCTGCTCAGTCAGCTTTATATCTATTCAATATATTTCACTCTAAAGCAGCTTTTTTTTAAAAAGAAATAAATTCATTTAACATAGTCTCTTTCTGTGAAATCAATGACAAACCTGAAAGTGATGAATTTTTCTTCAAAAAACATTTTACTTGTTTTTTCTTCACAATTTATATCTGAAACATTTATTTGGCATATAGGAGTAGAACTTCAATTATCCAAATCTATTCGGACTGGACTCAATTCGGATAATCAAAATTCCAATAATTATTTATCACTGTTTACCAAAAAAAGGTGTTGTAATCAGGGTTGGCTTTCTGCCGGCAGAAACAAGTTTTTGCCCTGCCAGTTAAAGGTGCAGAAACTGGTTATAACTGGTAAAAACCAGCAAAAACTAAAAAGCATCTTTAACAATTCAAGTAATTACTAAATGATATTTTTTTAGGTAAACTTTAAAATGAAACTTCATTTCATCCTTGGAAAAAATAAAATCCATTGCTAGTGCCCTTGATTTAGTTCAGAAAGAGAACTTTTCAATTGCAGATGCTAATAATACTTGGATTAATCTAACAAAGGATGAAAATCTTACAGGTGCTTAGGAAAGAGGAATGACATGCAGATTGAAACAGGCAGTATTGATTGTAATTTGCTCGCTTATATGCTTCATCTAAATTGCCTGTGATTGAAATTATCCGGAGCTTCTAGAAGAAAGTGGTAGAATTTTATTTGCCAATATTAACCTAGATTTTGTACCTAATATCACATCTTTGCAAAACAAACTAGCCCCATTTCCTGAACTTATTTTTCCAGTCAAATTTTTATCACACTACTCCAGTTACTACATATCACTCAGTAAGAAAGCACCTTTCATATAGTAAAAGAATTTTTCAAATAGGTGCAGTGGTTTTGGAGATTACCTCGAACATATAAACACACAAAAATCCGCCCTCTCTCTTTATAATATTAGTATAGATTACAATATGTAGACTTTAAAAAAAATTAAGGTTTCTTTCATTATTTATATCTAATATTTCATTTTACATTTTAAACAATTTTAATGGAGTTAATTTAGCATTAGCTGTTTTACTCTTTTTTTTTCCCCAGTTAGCTACTTTAACACAGTTTTATGATTCAGAAGTTAAAGATATGCAGTAGTAGGAGCATAGTCATAACACGTTGTTTTCTTGATCAACGTTGAATACTTAATGCGGAACTTTCAATATGAATCAAAGTTGTTACTAATAATTTTATGAATATAAACTAAAAAGGAATATTATATTACTTTGTTATATTAATGATGTACTAATACATCAAAAAAATATAGTACA